>NW_007259195.1:325183-362603 GCF_000164805.1 Carlito syrichta | reverse complement strand
TTTTTGATTTATTGTAGAGATGAGGTCTTGCCAAGTTGCCCAGGCAGGTCTTGAAACCCGCAGGCTCAGGCAATCCACTCACCTCAGCCTCCCAAAGTGCGGGATTACAGGCTGAGCCACGGAGCCCAGCCTAACTTGTTTCTTTTTAAGGTTGGGTTCTTTCTAATTTTCCTTCTTTTTTTTTCAACTTGTTATATTGTAACTCATTGACTGAAATAACCAAGTATGTCTCCTGCCTTTCCTATATTAACTCTACCACTAGGTAACAAAATAATAGATGAGGGATGTGTCTCTTGCTAATAATTTTTAAAATTATAGAAATAGAATTTCATCATTTGCAATCCCCAAGAATTTTTTTTTTTTTTTTTGAGTCAGAGTCTCATTCTGTCACCCAAGCTGGAGTGCAATGGCACACTCACAACCACTGCAGCCTCAACCTGCTGAGCTCAGGTGGTCCTTCCACCGCAGCCTTCCAAGTAGCTGGAACTATAGGCAAGTGCCACTATGCACAGCTAATTTTTTGATTTATTGTAGGGACAAGGTGTGCCAAGTTGCCCAGGCTGGTCTCAAACCTCTGGGCTCAGACAATCCTCTTGCTTCCGCCTCCCAAAGTACAGAAATGACAGGTGTGAGCCACCATACCCAGCAATCCCCAGGAATTCATAGATCTAGGCACTGAGTCTCTATAACATCACTAAAAGAGAAACCACCAAACGTTACCAACATACCCTCTGATGAAACAGCACGCCACCACCTATAGACTCACCAAGGGATCTCACCTAACCAAGCCAATTGCCAATTTGAAGAATGTTCAGAGGATGGAGTGTGCAGTTTCTAAAATCCAACCTAGTGGAAACACTGCAGGTCAAATAGCCTGAGCTTAACAATCGGCAAAGTGTAAAGATAAGAAAGGGAGAGGGTGGGACCTTATAGGCTAGAAGAGACTTGAAGTGACATGTCCAGTCTTGAAACGGGAAAGACAAAATTCTAGTGTCTAGGGCTGTACACCTAGAAATAAAGCCATAAGGAAATACAAAAAAGTTTTAAACTCATCAATTTGGATGCCCTTTAGTACTTCTGCCACTTTTTGTTTTCCCTCTTCCATATCAGCAAAATGTTTCCCTTTGAGGTCTTTTTCTTTTTCTTTTTGAGTTGGAGTCTTACTCTGTCGCCCAGACTGGAGTGCAGTGGCCGCTCCCGGCCACCGCAGCCTCGACCTGCTGGGCTCCGGCGATCCTTCCGCCTCAGCCTTCCGAGTAGCCGGAATTACAGGCACGCGCTACCACGCCCGGCTAATTTTTTTATTTATTGTAGAGATGAGGTCTCGCCTGCCCAGGCGGGTCTCGAACCCGCGGGCTCAGGCAGTCCACTCACCTCAGCCGAGGCCTTTTTCATTGGGAAAAAAAAGTCACTCAGGGTGAGATCGGGTGAATTGGAGGTGAGGGTCATGCCATTTTTGGCCAAAAACTGTTGAACACTCAGTGTGGTGTGGGCAGATTCGTTGTCATGGTGGAAGAGCCAGTCACCTGTTTGCCACAACTCCAGATGTTTTTACTGTAAATTGTGATGCAATCTTCTCAAAACTTCCAGATACAAACCTTGGTTGACTGTTGGATTTGGAGGAACAAATTCCAAGTGTACTACAAGGGACCTACCCTCCAAAAGAGAATTCTGATTCTGCTGTTTTTTGTTTCACTTCTTCCACATAAGCAAAACGTTTCCCTTTGAGGACTTTTTCATCTGGGGACACAAAAAAATGTTGCTAGGGCAAGATTGGATGGATAGGGAAGGCGGGGCACAGGCATCATGATGTTTTTTGGTCAAAAACTGCTGAACACTCAGCACAGTGTGGGCAGGTGCGTACATTTCATCAGGAAATGTACAAATGCACTGAAAGAATCTCCCCCCAAAAATTCACTGAAGCCTAACTCAACCTCTCACAACAACGCTAGCCAGTATACTGATGCTGATGGGTTCCTAGAACACTTACCTAGTGGGGAAAGCCTGTACTACAAGGGGCCCACCCTCCAAAATATAATTCCAGTTATTTGGGTCTTCCTTCATATTTGTATGTATTCTGACACCTTTGGATGATCTTGCTTGTGGGATCCATGCAGTCCTGTGTGCCCAGCAGTATTAAGCATTTTGCACACATGACTTCATTCAGTTCTCCTATCACCCCATGAGGTTCTGTGAGTGTCTTCTGGGCAAGGGGACTCGTGGCAATCCGTAGGATATTTTCCGCGTAATCTAACCACCCTTCTGTCTGGGTGCTAGAGGTATGGTTTGCCATGGATTGGATTGTGGCAGAATGGCTAGTGATGACATTTCAGTAGTGCCTGGCTGGCATGGAGTTACCACTCCACCACACGTCCCACATGTGAAGTGCAGGCACGACTTCAAATGTTGCATGTGGCCTCCTCCCTGGCCTTGATGCTGCAGAATAGGCATAAGAATCCACACAGAGGTCTCATATTTTACTCCTGTTCCCTCCAGCATGTCAGTGTTTTTCTTTTCCTCCATCTGCTTGCTAGTGCCTTGTCCTGCAGTGGGCCCAGAAACAAAGGCCATCTGGGTTTCAGTTTTGAGCCAACTTCTTGGCAAAAGGGTGGGCATCTCAGTTCTGAAAAGGGCCTCTTATGCAGAGATGGTCTTCGTCATCCTCACCACCAGGGTCCCAGGCTGTGGGGTAACTGTCAGGATATAGACTCTTTTCCCCCATATCTGGCTTCTTTCTGCCCCTCCCCCAGGGAGCAGCCCCTGGTCACAGCTGGTATCTGCAGGATATGTGTGTTCCCTGGAACAAGTCAGGGGTACAGTTCATTGAGCAGAGTGAGCATAATGCAGACAGCACCCTGACTCGATGTCGTTGTGAACACTGTATAGCAATGTGAATAATTAACTTACTTGACTATAAAATTGCTTGCTGTATTGTCCCGAGGCGTGGATTCTTTCTTCACCACTCGGCTGCCACCGATGCCTCCCATAAGTTCTAATAAACCAATGTCTTTGCCTGCTGGACCTCCAGGTGTCTTCTTGGGAAAGGATAAAGACCCTTACATGCAAGCCCTCTTAGATCTGGGGTTGCCACGTCCACGGGTGTTGACAGTCTTGTCCTCCTTTTTGCAGACTGTCTCCATCCTAGAGCAGCGATTGACCTTGACAGAGGATAAGCTGAAAGACTGCCTTGAAAACCAGCAGAAGCTGTTCAGCGTCGTCCAGCAGAAAAGTTGAATACAAGGACCAGAAGAGGCACAATCCACGAGCGCGTGCACATACTCGGGAAGGTGGCGCAAGGACTCCCTGCACACGACTGTTCCTGATTATCATGGCATTCCTGAAAAGCTGAGCGGCAGAAGAGGCCAACTAACCACTGACTGAGACACACAGTTCACTATGGAGGACCAACTGAGAGCGCTACTATTTATGATTGCAGTAATAAAATGAAGAGCATTCAAGTGACTCTACATTCTTCCCGTATTATCTCAAATGTCAGTTTTCACATCTAGGCCAAATCCTGCCAGGAAACCTACTAAATCTCTGGATTTCACTGTTATGTCATTTCAGATCCACTGTGTTCCTTAGAGCAATTAATGTATTTCTTTAGTGAACACACCCTTAGGGTGAAATAATTCACTTTTGTCTAAAATAGCATCCTCTCTGTGGAGAATGAGTTATTGATCTGACTTGTTATATTTCTTCCTATTAAAAAAAAAAAATCCTTTCTTGAATCCTTGAAAAGATGGTCTGCTAAAAATGCCCAGACCACAGATTTCCACAGTAAGATTACCCGTATTTAGCAGCAGCACCACGTGCCACAGGGCAGTGGGTTCTTGCTTACTTGCTGGCATTCCTTGGTTATCCTCAGGCCACCTGAAGGAAAATGAAGAATTAGAAGCACATGAAACACATCGAGCTTTTCTGTCACAGGTGAATGTACTAAGCAATTTGTATTGTATCTGATCACAATTCACAAAAATTTTAGTGTGATTTCAGGATGCTAGAAAGCCAAAAGGATGCAACGGTGATATTTAAACACACACACACACGCACATGCTGCAGAAACACTGCTGCTTACGGTGCTTTGGGCAACTAAATAATAAGTACTTTAAAAAAAAAATGCATCATCGTCTTCCGATTTTTTAATGAACTATGATTTAAAACAAAATGAAAATAAGCCAGGCAGGATCCTGGTTACAAATTAAGAATTTTGTTTTACCTTAATGAAAATAGAGGTGAGGGTGAAGAAGAGCAGGCTAGTGTAATTCAACTTGCTTATCTGTTAACCTGTATCAAGAGCAGCGGTGGGAGAAGGCAGACCACAACTGCGGCATGTAGGTGACACGTAGGGGGTGCTGGGCTGGGTTTGGAAAAGAAGACACGGCAAGGTCCTAGTCCTGCAGGAGTCTATATTTAGAAATTGTCCCTAAAGCCATTCCAATTGTATCTTTGAGGTGGGTCTTTAAAATCGTCTCTTGATGTCAAAAGTGCCTTTTTGTGTCCTAAGTGTGACTGACCTTCAGACGTTTCCAAGAGCTTACAAAGACTAGTGGCATTGTATGTGTATGACCTCATGAGAAGATTAAGTAGAAAATGAAATGTCATTATCAATTTTTGCTTACTCTTTTTTATGCTTCAAACAATAAAGGCATTTTTTGCTTTAAAAGGAAAAGTTGTTCCTCTTCTTTTTTTTTATAATCGATATTTTTTATTATGATATTGTGGGGTACAGTTAAGGGTTAGGTATACAAATACGTTTCGTTCAGGCACCTTTGTTGATAAGAGGTGTTTCCCCGTCCCCAGACAGATATTTACTATCGTTAATCCCATCTCCCTCCTCCCCCATAGTTTCCCGCTACTGTCAGTCATTTTCGTATAGTATTACCTTGGATGTTCAAGGTCCACTATTTGAGTGAGAACATGTGATACTCGGATCTTTGTTTCTGTGAGAGGTCACTCAGTATTATAGACTCTAGTTCCATCCAGGTTGCCGCGAAATTCATGATTTTGTTCTTTTTTATGGCTGCGTAGTATTCCATCATGTATTAAAAGGAGCAAAATCCGGAGATGCTAAACGTCTTATCATCCAGCTCGCTCATCTTTAAGGAGCAAGAGAGTCTAGCCTGGAGTGCTACGGAAGTCTTCCTGGGTCAGATGGAGTAGTGGCTGTGCCGGGTGGAGCAGATGGTGGCCATCTCTGAGGAGCTCCGTGTTCAATGCTCCTGACCCAAGGCCCACAAGGTCGGAACCTCTGGCCTGGCTTCAGCCTTTCTTAAGACCTGAGATTGCCACATGCCTCTCACAGTCAGTCATCACAGAACTTTATAGGTGATGTACAAACGGTGATGCTGTACATGAAAATGTCTGGCACTTTTTCAAGAGGGTGGTTCTCTGATTCCCAACTTATGTATTTATTTATGCATTTATGTATGCATAAATTTATAAAATTTATAATTTTATGCATAAATTTATAAATTTATTCACAAAATTATATTTATTTATGTATTTATTTATGCATTTCAGGAATCTCCTTAGTCTTTCTCAGTTCCTGCTCACTCTCTTACCCCTCTTGAATACCCAACTGCCAGATCAGCTCCTCTACTTGGAAAGCCAATAGACATCACTAAATTTAGTTTTTTCCTTTTTATTTATGTATTTATTTTTGAGTAGAAGTTTCACCTGTCACCCAGGCGGGAATGCAGTGGCACGCTCATGGCCAATGCAGCCTTGACCTGCTGGGCTCAGGTGATCCTTCCAGTTCAGCCTTCCAAGTAGCTGGAACCACAGGCCTGCACCTCCATGCCTCACTGATTTTTTATGTATTATAGAGACAAGGTCTCACCAAGTTGTCCAGGCTAGTCTCAAACCCATGGGCTCAGGCAATCCTCTCGCCCCGGCCTCTCAAAATGCTGGAACTACAGGTGCATGCCACTATGCCTGACTAATTTTTCTTGATTTTATTGTAAAAACAAGGTCTCACCAAGTCACCCAGGCTGGTTTCAAACCCCTGGACTCAAGCAATCCCCTCCCCTCCACCTCCCAAGGCACTGGGATTGCAGGTATGAGCCACCATGCCCAGCATATTTTTTTCTTTTTTTAAAAAGAGGTCCAAACAAAGCTAAGGCATCTCTAAACTTGTCCAAACTCTAATTCGCTACCCCTCCCTCCCCTCAGCCTACCCCAACCACTGCCACTGGCAGTTCCCCCATAGTCTTCTCAATGAAATAGCACCTTTCCTTCCAGTTGCCCGAGCTGAAGACTCAGAGTCATCCTTGACTCCTCTCTCATCCCGCAGTTCGCTCCTTCTGCAGATCTTCTCAGAAGGTACAAGACACCTGCCCATGCCTCGCCACCCCCACCTCCCACTGTGACCCACGCCACCATCGCTTCCTGCCTGGACAGCTGCAGTTGTCTGCTGTCTTTGCCTGCTTGCGTTGCTCTGAGGGAACACCCAAGACTGGGTAGGGGACAAAGACAAGAGGTTTATGTGGCTCACGGTTCTGCGGGCTCCTCAGGAAGTGGGGTGCTGCTCTGGGGCGGTGGGTCAGGTGGGAGGGAAAGGGAGCCGTGTCAAATGGCAAGAAGGGAGCGAGGAATGTGGGCAAGGAGGCGCCAAGCCTCACTCTTCACTTCCGGGAGGGCACCATGCCCTTGGTGAGTAACCCTCCCCCACCTGACCCACCGCCTCCCACCAGGACCCACCTCCTACATGGGGGATCATTTCAACATGAGACTTGGTGGAGCCAAACAAGCCCTATCCAAACCCTGGCACCTCCTGATGGGTCTCTCTTGTCACCCCTGCATGACAGCTACGGTGCTTCTTGGAAAGTCAAGTCAAAGCACGTGGCTCTTCAGCCCAGAACCCTTCAGGGCTTCCATCTCACTCAGAGTAAAAGCCCAAGACTTGAGATACAGGATCTGCCCTTGCACCCTCCCCTCTCTGAACTCTTCCTCCTCCCTGTGAGTCACCCTCACCCATTGCCTCTGGCCATCGTGGCCTCCTGGCCTTCCTTTGAAAAAGCAGCCTGCCCCCCTCTGAGGGCACTAGTCTTTGCTGTTTCCCTGCCCAGCACTCTCTGCCCTCTGGCATCGACGCCTCACAACTCCAGCTTGTGCTACCTGACTGCCCATGTGACACAGGGACCCTCCTTACTCCCTGTCCCCTGACCAGTCTTGTTTTCTCCAATACGCTCATCGCCATCTGACATCTACATGGGTTCACGTGTGTATCTCCTCCTGGGAAGGAACTCTGCCGGTCAGTCAGTCACTGATGCATCTTGGCACCGAGACCAGGGCCCGGTGTGTTGTAGGGACACAGCCTATATCACATGGAGGTGTTGCCAGGCAGGGTGCGGCATCCTGCTCCGTGGGTTCTTTTGACTCACCACAGAAAATAATTTCAGGGCAAATTCAAGTAGCTTAAGACAGAATTTATTAGAGAGAAAGGGGCTTATCGGCATAACCATTGGGCATGGATATCTTAAGACAAAGAACATGCATTTGCCTTTGACGAGATGCTTGATACAGTTTTACAACGATTATTATGCTAACCATGAACTAACAGGGTGGGCAAAGTGGTCAGGTCTGGCAAACAGGTGAAGATCATGTACCGGTAAGAAAGACACCTGAACACATACTCTAATTTAAACTGCCTATAAGAAACTTCCCAGTTTGTGTCTAACCTACACTGAATTACCTGCCTCAGCTAGATGGCAACAATGACTAGGAAGCAGATGTGTCCTCCTCTACCCCAGAGGTGTCTCAACTGTGATGAATTCCTGAGCAGGTGCCTCAGCTGCCCAGCTCAAGAAACTAAATCTCAGGAGAGTGGCTGGGCAGGCGTGAGTCCTCAGGAGAGCTGGGACCGGGGAAATGCCAAAGGAGGCTTCTGCAATCACATCATTTGACACTGTCCCCTCCTCGACAGTGATGTGGTTAACCAGACAAAACAGAACTCATGTCACAGAGTTCTCAATCCCTGTCTTCCTAGACAGGGTGTTTTGCTTGCACATAAATATTTCTCTTGGACTTCCTCAAGTTGTTAGAGTAAATGTAAAAAGGTTTCGAGGTTTTTTTTGTTTTTTGTTTTGAGTTGGAGTCTCACTCTGTCACCCAGACTGGAGTGCAGCGGCCGCTCCTGGCCACCGCAGCCTCGACCCGCTGGGCTCCGGCGATCCTTCCGCCTCAGCCTTCTGAGTAGCTGGAACTACAGGCGCACGCTACCACGCCCGGCTAATTTTTGATTTATTGTAGAGATGAGATCTCGCCAAGTTGCCCGGGTGGGTCTCGAACCCGCGGGCTCAGGCAATCCACTCACCTCAGCCTCCCAAAGGCGAGGAATTACAGGCTGAGCCACCGAGCCTGGCTAGGTTTCGAGGTTTTAAAAAAAAAAAAAACTTGCATTAGCCTGATGTGCCTGTTAAACAGAGACCTTTGACAAGACACTTGATACACTTTTACAATGATTATTATGCGAACCATGAACTAAGAGGGTAGGCTGTGGGTATTTCCACATTCCAGCCCACAAGGTGTCCAGGTCTGGCAAATGGGAGAAGGTCACGTACACAGTAAAATGTGTTAAGTTTATCTGAGGAGACAGTGACTAAAGTCAGGCAGTGCCAAGCCGTGAGCAGATGGGGCTCCACCAACTGCATGAGGGCAGGACTTTTATAGGGTGCTTGAGGAAGCAAGACAGAAGACACTTAATTGGGTAAAGCAGAACAGCAGCCTTGGAGTTTCTAGAACATTGCTCTTTGCTTCACATAAAGCCAAAAGCAGTTAAAACTAGGGTGAGTGGACCGGAAGAAATAGCAAAGGTAAAACGTAGATGGCCAGGATTTGGGGCTGGTGAGTATTGCTAGGACCTGCTATTTGTTTCAGAGTACAGGAATTACAGTCTTTGGAGCCAGAAAGACGCCATTCTCCAGCAGTGTGACCTCTAGGGAAGGTACTCACAAGTTTAGTTTCCTTAAATATAAAAGGAAAAAATAATAATGTGAGTTATGTTTATGACATGATTAGCACAGTAGACGTCACAGAGTAAGTGAACAATAAATGGTAGCTCGGCCAGGCCCAGTGGCTCAGACTTGTAATCCCAGCACTTTGGGATGCCGAGACCTTGAGACCAGGGTTCAGGACTAGCCTGGACAATATAGCAAGACTCCCATCTCTACAAAAATAAAAATAAAAAGTTGGACATGGTGGCATGCAGCTGTAATCCCAACTACTCAGGAGGCTGAGGCTTGAGGATCACAAGCTCAGGAATTCAAGGTTGCCGTGAGCTATGATCACACCACTGTACTTCAGCCTGGGAGACAGAGAGACACCCTATCAAAAAGAAGAAAAACGAAAAACAAAAAGGTAGCTATTACTGGTATTTATTCATTTTGTTTCTCTGGACTGCATTGTCAAATAACATAATTTCAACTGTAACGTTGAAGAGATACAGGGACTAATACTAAACGATAGCGAATGAAAGCGTGATATTTAATTCAAAGTTAATGTTGCATTTTAAAAAATTCATCAGAAAGAATAAGTATACAAAGGAAATTAGCCTTCCATATGCGGAAACCTCAAGGTTCTGGCTAAATGCTGGGCATTGAGCAATGCCCAAGGAATACAAGTGAAGAATACTGATGTTATAATTATCCTAAATGAAAGCAGGGCAAAACCCGGACAAGGGGGCAGGACCCAGAATGTCAATCAATGAAAGGTTATTAAGAAAAAGATGTGCTTGGAACTCCTACTATCTTTACTCTTTGACCATTTGGAGAACAGTTACTGTGTCCTGCCTTTTCTCTAAAGACAAGATTGTTTAGCAAGCCTCATGTAACATTTCATTTATGTGTAGTGCAAACTCAGAGACTGTTACTGCCATGAATTCTACGCATCTAAGAGGATTGGAAGATCAACCATCTGTCCCGAGTAGAAAGATTTGGCTGCTGAGAGAGAGAAAAAAATTCTATTTTCTTGGGGTTATGATAAATGATTGGGATCAACCCAATGAGTAAATTTCATAATAAAAACAGGTGGGTCTCTAGTGGGTTTTTAAGTGAAATGATGCCATTGATACCCTATATGCTTCATTTTCCTTGATGGCTTATATAATTCTTTGCCTTAGAAAAGTCACGAGGTTTTAGACTTCATGCACCAGAGGATTTATGAATGTACATTGAATCTAGGAACACAGGATAATTGCTAAGTTGTCCTCCATAAACCCAGCTGTGACTCAGCCAGGTAACACAATTGCAGCCTGAGCTTACTAGGAAAATAGGTCAATGGCTTGCCATGAGGCAGAGGTCGATGGGGGTGGAAGGCAGCGTTCTGTGCACAAAATACTTTTCTTTTTGTCAAATCCCAAGTGTGTTCCTACTCAAAATCAAGACTTGATTTGAGATTCTTCTTGTAATAGTAAATTTCCCAACAAAAGCAATAGGAGAAATACTTGATCATCTTAAAATTCTAAAGTTATATTGCAAAAAGTACATGAGTAGAAAAAATTGGCAGAAATGCAACTCAAAATATAACTGGGAATGCCAATATTTCAAAAGCAGAATTTAGTCCCTTCACATGATAGAAAATTATACCAAATTCATAAGGCAGACTTAACATTTGTGCAAACAACTGCATGGAACTGCAAACAACTTTACTCTTTTGCCAGAGGGTATCTTACACAAAGATTTGACTACATTCTGCACCACACAAAACTCAAAATGATATAATGGACATTGGAGACAGAGGGGGAAGTGTGAAGGGGCGGAGGGACAAAAAAAAATCTATGTTTGCAGGTGGGGATGGTGGGTACACTTAAAGCCCAGACTTCTTCATCACTCTCCAAAGCAGCCACGTAACCAAACACTATTTTCACTCCCTAAAGCTATTGAAATAAAGAATAAAAAGTATGAGTCAAAACTATATGCTGTGTAGCCAGAGAGTAAATCCTGAAATTAGAAATAACAAAATACAGTGAAATGCCCAAGCTGGGCTTGATGGCTCAGCCTGAAATTCCACGCCTTGGGAGGCTGAGGTGAGTGGATTGCCTGAGCCCATGGGTTCGAGACCCGCCTGGGCAACTTGGCGAGACCTCATCTCTACAATAAATCAAAAATCAGTGGGGTATGGTAGCGCGCACCTGTAATTCCGGCTACTCGGAAGGCTGAAACGGAAGGATCGCCAGAGCCCAGCAGGTTGAGGCTGTGGTGACCGGGAGCGGCCGCTGCACTCCAGTCTGGGCGACAGTGAGACTCCAACTCAAAAAAAAAGAAATGCTCAACCACACAGAAAATATGAAAAAGAAAAAACTTAAGCTCCACTAAATACTATTTGGACCAGAGAAGAAACCCCAACATGTAGTAAAGAGTATTTTTAAATAAAAGTAGAAATGCAATATGACCAATTAGATGGGAAACTGTCAGAGCAGTCAAAGGATGAACCAAGCATCTTCTTAAAAATGTAAAAGTGATCATGCTACATGAATGAAAACAAAACAGTTAAAACAAAAAATGCAAAAAAAAAAATTGGCTCTTTGAAAATGTACAAGTTAATCATGAATCAGACTTCAAAAGAAATTAAAATCATGGTTTCCTTTAGAATTTGGTCATTCTGGTTTCCACCGAATGTTTTAAAAGTGATTGTCAGCCACAAATCAGAATGAAAAACTTTGAGAAACAAGTCTAATGAAAGTGTGATTTATGTCATTGTTTCAAGAATTCATTGTGACTTTGGAGTAGCAGCTAAATATGTGCTTTTTTCTAGCTCTATGTTGGCAGGAGATGGGCGTGTCAGGTTGCCTTGAGTGTTTCACAAATTCCTTTTTTTTTTTTTCTTTTACTGCAAATAGCTTTATTTTCATTTGGTCCTGGGCTTGGGAGAGGGCTCTAAGGTGGTTAAAAAGCTGCCTAGTGGCTGGAGGGGAAGGCTCAGGTAGAAGCCCTGATACTTTGAGAGGGGGGCCCCCCAGAGGCCGCTGGGCTCCTAGACGTGCTTGAGGGTGAGCCTTTCGTAGAGAATCTCGCCCAGCCCAGGCTTGGGCCCGGCCAGCCTGTGAAGATGGGTCAAGTGGTCACCCATCTTCTTGATGAGTTTCACTTCCTCATCTAGGAAGTGGTTCTCCGGGAAGTCACAGAGATGGGAGTCTGTGGATCCTAGGGCATGAAGGTCCAAAAGGACTTGGTTCAGGATCTTCTCCAAGGTCATGGCGGCTTCCATGGCATCCAGGGTTTTACCCCACTCATCTTGAGAGGTCTTCTAGATATCCTAGAAGATGGCGCCGCCGCCACGCTGGTTTTGCATCTTCAAGAGACGCTCGGCGCCCGCGCTCTTCTCTGCCAATTCACGGAACAAGTGGCCCAAGCCTTCCAGAGCCACATCCTCACGGTCGAAGTAGAAGCCCAGAGAGAGATAGGTGCAGGAGGCCCGCAGATGCAAAATGACCATGCGGTCGACGGCTGCCTCCACCTCGGTGGAATAATTCTGGCGAACCTGGGAGCTCATGGCTGGTCTGCCAGAAGGAGCTAACCACAGAAATGGTGGTCGCTGGTCCCAGACACAGGAGGTGGCCAAGAAGGTGGTCTCGCAGGTTGCAAGTGGAGAGGAGATCGGAGGGCAGTGGGAGACTGGAAGAGAGGGAGTTCCCGAGTCTGTTCTGTCCAAACACTATTGAAGCAAGAGACAGATCCGCAGCACCCCGGAACGCGCTGCCTAGTTTCAGATGCTTGTCCTTGGCTGTCCTATTTAATCCTGCTGCAGATTCCTGGTTTGCAATGAAAGGCATGAGTAGGATACACTTGCAGAATAGCGGAGTAGGCATCTCAAAAACTCAGAAGCCCGAACAGGACACCCTTGGTTTTTATCTCATTCTTTGTGCAGTAGCTTATAATATCTGTCATTAAGAAAATTAATCAGGCCAGTGTGGTGGCTCATGCCTGTAATCCCAGCACTTTGGGGAGCCAAGGCAATAGGATCATGTGAGCCCAGCAGGTTGGGACTAGACTGGGCAACATAGCAAGACCTCAACTCTACAAAAAATGAAAAAAAAATCACCGGGGATGGGGGGTGGGGCGTGGTGCACGTTTCTAGTTCCAGATACTCAGGAGGCTGAGGTAAGAGGATCCCTTGAGCCCAGGAGTTGAGAGCTGTGGCTAGCTGTGATTGTGCCACTGTCCTCCAGCCTGGGTAACAGAATGAGACCCTGACTAAAAAAAAAAAAAAGAAAGAAAAGAAAGAAAGAAAGAGAAAGAAAGAAAGAAAGAAAGAAAGAAAGAAAGAAAGAAAGAAAGAAAGAAAGAAAGAAAGAAAGAAAGAAAGAAAAGTAATCATCTCCTCCTTCGGATCCTTTTATGGACTCAATACCCAGACATTGCAGGACAAGAGAGATATCTACATATTTTTAAATATTTCAAAACTCTTTGGGGTTAATAATAATATACACAAAAACTTGAAAAATACAAAAAAGGAAAAACAAGTTAGCCTGTATGACTTTTGCATGAGATACTCTTCGCCTTACTTAAGAACCCACTTCTCACCAGGCACAGTGGCTCACACCTGTATTCCAGCAGTTTGGGAGGTCAAGGCAGGAGGATTGCTTGAGCCCAGGAGTTCAAGACCAGCCTTGGCAACATAGTGAGACCTCATCTCTACAAAAAAAAAAAAAAAATCAGAAAAACTAGCCAGGTGTGGTGGCACTGTGCCTGTAGTCCCAGCTTTTTGCGAGACTGAGGCAGGAGGACTGCCTGAGCCCAGAAGGTCGTGACTGCAGTGAGTCCTGATTGTGCCACTGCACTCCCGCCTGGGCAACAGGATGAGACCCTGACTCAAAAACAAAACAAAACAAAACAAAAAACATTTCCATTTGCCCAAGACATTCCTATAACTGGGAAAAGGAGAAAGAAACCTCAGCAAGGCAAGGACTTGTGGAGCTTGATGCTGGATATAAAGGCAGGTTAGTCCAAGGTTGGGGACAAGGACTTCTTGCTGAGATGACTTTGGGATACTTTCACATTTTTTTAAGTCGGGGTCTCACTCTGTCACCCAGGCTGTGGAGTGCAGTGGCATGAACACAACTCACCACAGCCTTGACCTTCTGAGCTCAGTTAATCCTTCTGCCTCAGCCTCTTGAGTAGCTGGGACTACAAGCACGTGCCACCACAGTTGTTTAATTTGTTTTTTATTTATTTAATTTTATTTTTTTAGAAACAACGTCTCACTATGTTGCCCAGGCTGGTCTCCAACTCCTGGACTCATGCGGTTCTCCTGCTTCAGCCTCCCAAAGTGCTGAGATTACAGACGAGAACCACTGTGCCAGGCTATTTCTTAATTCTAAGGAAAACACCATCACTACTTTAGGTTGTTTCCTCTGCTTAATCCCCAGAGGAAATCCCTTTGCTTTTCAGAGATAAAAAGTGAACAGAACAAAGAGAGAGTCAGGAGAAGTGCCTAGCCTCTGGCTATAGAATTCCACTGAAGCCCTTCCAAGCCCACAGGACAGAGCTGGAGGGCTATACTGTTTATTTCCACACCTGGATTGAATATCAAGGTCTGTGAGAGGATGAATCACTTAGAAACCTGGTGATCTTGCAAGGGGGCTGTGGCTTTCTTAGAACTCTAATAACAACCGTGTCAAAGGCAGAAGTCACATGAAAAGTTCCAAGTTGTTAAATCCTCTTTTCTGCTCGGCTTGCAGCGAGCCAGAATCGAAGCCTCACACGTGGTGAGGCTGCACATTCCCTGAAAAGGAGAGATTTGCGATGCACCACGGAGGGAAGGGGCAGCAGAACAAACTGCCAGGATGGCAGCTCTCACTCAAGGGAGCACGTAAGGCTGTCATCATTGCCTTTTGATTTTCACCTAAAACTGCGTGATGGAGGTAAAAGACACAGAGCTTGCTTTGGAATCCGTTGTGATCATGGAAAATGCACCTAAAAGGAGTTGAAGCCCGGGAGGGTCCCAGCTGTAGGTGTTGACAGCACAAATTGACTTAAGAGAGTACTTCAAAGCGCAGCTCACTGACAAGTGCATCTGGAATCAGCAATGGGAAGGTTATACAATGGATAGACATGGCTAGACAGGATAGAATCCTAGACTCTGTGTAGTCACCATTCATGCACTCATTTGGTTTTAGACTCATTAGAATAATCCAGTTGCGTATAGTCAAAACGTCTTATAAGCAGCTCTTGTTTTTTGGGTTGTTTTTTTTGTGAGTCGGAGTCTCACTGTCATCCAGGTTGGAGTGCGGTGGCAAAATCACAGCTCACCACAGCCTCGACCTACTGGGATCAGGCAATCCTTCCAACTCAGTCTTCCAAGAAGCTGGGACTGTAGGTGTACACCACCACGCGCAGCTAATTTTTAAAAACTTTTTTTGTAAAGACAAGGTCTCACTATATGGCTGGTCTTGGACTCCTGGGCTCATCAGTCCTCCCACTTCAACTTTCCAAAGTGCTGGGATCACCGGTGTGAGCCCCTGCACCCGGCAGCAGTGCTTCTTAACCCCTCTCTGTACATGGTGATCAGGTTGACTGCTGGGTTAGCTGGGGTTACAATCTGACACTCAGTTGGCATGCTTTGTTTGGCTTCTGTGGTGATATTTTTTTGTTTTGATTTTCAGATTCCATGCTGATATTTGAAAATCAAACAATATCACATGAAAATCTAGATTTCTGCTTACTGGTGAAAAATCGGAAGACAGGGTATTATATTAATATGACATATATTGTATTGTTACATATTGGGTATCAGGTTTCCCATGGCAACAGCCACTGGGTCACCTGAACTGCGTGTCTTTGTGACCTTGACCTGCTATGTTGGTCAATATCTGAACAGTTGACTTGTATATCTCAAAGGTACAGCTCTCAGGATCTTGAAGACTCCAGAATGGTAGACCTAGACACATACTTCCTTATTTTGAGGAAATGGAAACTACAGTGGTGGATGATTGCCAGAACCTGGGTTACAAATCACCATCTCTTCACTCTCAAGTCAGGTCTCACTCCACTCTTCTATGCTGCCTCCTTTAGTTTATATTGTACAGTATTTCAAAATGGTGATATATATTTCAAAAACCATAGAGCTTTAAAATAAGCATACATCAGCAGAGGCGGGAGATTGCTTGAGTCCAAGAGTTCGAGACCAGTCTTGGCAACATAGCAAGACCTCATCTCTATAAAAACCCAAAAAATGAGCCAGGCTTGGTGGTGCATGCCTGTCATCCTAGCTAATCAGGAGGCTGAAACAGAAGGATTGCCTGATCCCAGGAAGTTGAGGCTGTGGTGAGCTGTGATTGTGCCACTGCACTCCAGCCTAGGTAACAGAGTGAGACCCAGACAGACTAAAAAAAAAAAAAAATTCATATGTCAAGTGGACAAAAAAGAAAGAAAAATCTCACTCTATGTGCAACATGAATAGAACGTTGTTAACATCAGATATCGAGAAAACTCTTTGGCATCAGGGAATCTTTTTCTCCTGTTTTCCAAATTTTCTTTTAAAAAGTATGTATTAACTTTTGTAATAAAATAAAACTCTTATTTTTAAAACATCTAAACACTTCCCTCCCCACTCATGGCTCTGGCTGGCCTTGCGTCTTGCCTTGTCTAATGACATGGATCTGAGGGAGCGGGCTAGTGACTCGAGACAATTTTCAGGGTGTGTGTGTGTGTGTGTGTGTGTGTGTGTGTGTGTGTGTGTGTGAGTGATAACACAACTTATCACATAGTGGTTGATCAAATGAATTAGGCAATAACCTAATAGCAAGGGGCGGATGACTTCAAGAAGGACAGTAGGAGAATAGCTTTGGGGAACAACTTATTATCCTGACTTTCAGTAATTTCTTGGGTCTTTTCCTCTAGGGCTGTGTTTTGAGGGAAGGAAGGGAAGGGAGGAACAAAGAGGAAAAGGAGAGAGAGGGCACTTAATTGGACACTGGCAGCAGAACAGGCACTGGGTATTCCTGGGCTTCTCAAGGGCAAGCAGGCCGGAGCTCTAGAAGTTCACATCTCCTTTGGATGATCAGTGAGTTATTGCCCACCTTCCAAGCCAGCTGTCCTCCCATGAAAGTATTGCACCTGTGACACGAACATCAACTGCTTCACAGGGAACGAAGGAGCAAGAGTGTCTGACTTGTACTGTTCCTTGTTTGTATCAGCTTTATCCCTTGATCTGGTCATTGACTCAGGGTAGTGTGACCAGAGATGGCACAACATAGATAGAGTCTTTCTGTGATTCCCAAAGAGCCAGCTCCACTGCCTACTGCTCATGGCATCTTGAGATCTCCTGAGGGAGTTGCCATGGATAAAGCTGACACACACACAAGAAGGCAGGGCCAGAAAAGGGGGGACTGGAGCCAGGCCCTGACTGCAACATGCCTGTCGCCTGGTGACCTTCAGGAGTTTGCCTTCTGCATCCCAGGTGGCCCACACAGACTTCCGGAGCAAGCAAACGTGGAGAGTATGGGTGTCCTGGGTATTATATGACAGGCGTTCATGGCAGGAGGGCCACCCCATGGCCAAAAATGTTTGCAAAGTCTTGAATGGCACAAAACACCGCAGGCCACTTTCGAGTCACTTATAAACGAATGCATAGGAGACATTTCCAGAAAGGAGCTCCCAAATGAGGCCTGAGACAGATGAGTTTAGCCCAAGAACCAGCTGGGTTGTCTGTGCATGTATATTCCTTTGTTTTCTAGGAACACATCCGCGTTGAGGAACATAGTTTGGGAAGCGACACCAAGTCCTTCAGGCATTCATCTTAGTGTGTGACACGAGGGATAGTGGATAGTGGGTGCAGCAGTTGAAATGTGAGCGAAACAAGGACAGGAGGCAGAAGATCATCCTTTCCAGGCCTGCCTCAGAGCCCCAGGACCTGGGGAACCCGTCTTGAGGTGGGTTTGTCACCGCACTGGCTGTGTACCACTGTCATCCTTGGAGCTGCTGAGGGCACACCCATGTCCCAATGCAGCAGCCTGCAGAACCCAGCAGGGTATATGCATATGTAGAGCAATCATTTCGCTCCCTCTTGCAGGCGCATATGCATGTCTAGCGACCTACAGCAGTAGTACGCGGTATTTGCACCTTGTTCTGTGGAGATGGTGACATTCTCATTGTATCAAGAGTGGGTAGTAACAAGTGTCCTCATGACTCTGGCTTCATGACACACCTTGTTTTTTTTTTTTTTTTTGAGTTGGAGTCTCACTCTGTTGCCCAGCCTGGAGTGCAGCTGGCCACCGCCGCCTCGACCTGCTGGGCTCCAGCGATCCTTCCGCCTCAGCCTTCCGAGTAGCTGGAATTACAGGCGTACGCTACCACGCCCAGCTGATTTTTTGATTTATTGTAGAGATGAGGTCTCGCCAAGTTGCCCAGGCGGGTCTCGAACCCACGGGCTCAGACCATCCACTCACCTCAGCCTCCCAAAGGCGCAGGATTACAGGTTGAGCCACTGAGCCCGGCTCGGGACACACTTTAATAGTTCTCTCTCTCTCTTTTACTTTTTATTTTTAAATAATTTCACGCTTACAGAAAATACAAAAGCATAATGCAAAGAACTGCCATACATCTATTACTCAAGTTTCTCAGTTGCTGACATTTCATGACTTTTGCTTTATCTGCCAACTGTCTACCCATCATCTATCTATCTGTGTATCTATTCATGTATCTATTTATCTATCTATGTATCTGTATATGTATCTATCTACCATCTGTGTATCTAGGTATCTATGTATGTATCTATCTACCTATGTATTTATCGATGTATCTATCTTTGTATGTATCCATGTATGTATGTATCTATCTGTGTATTTATCTATATCACCTATGTATCTAGGTATCTATGTATGTATCTATCTACCTATGTGTTTATCGATGTATCTATCTTTGTATGTATCCATGTATGGATGTATCTATCTGTGTATTTATCTATATCACCTATGTATCTAGGTATCTATGTATGTATGTATCTATCTACCTATGTATTTATCGATATATCTATCTTTGTATGTATCCATGTATGTATGTATCTATCTGTGTATTTATCTATATCACCTATGTATCTAGGTATCTATGTATGTATCTATCTACCTATGTATTTATCGATGTATCTATCTTTGTATGTATCCATGTATGTATGTATCTATCTGTGTATTTATCTATATCACCTATGTATCTAGGTATCTATGTATGTATCTATCTACCTATGTATTTATCGATGTATCTATCTTTGTATGTATCCATGTATGTATGTATCTATCTGTGTATTTATCTATATCACCTATGTATCTAAGTATCTATGTATGTATCTATCTATCTACCTATATACCTATGTGTCTATCTTTGTGTGTATCCATGTATGCATGTATCTATCTGTGTATTTATCTATATCACCTATGTATCTAGGTATCTATGTATGTATCTATCTATCTACCTATATACCTATGTGTCTATCTTTGTGTGTATCCATGTATGCATGTATCTATCTGTGTATTTATCTATATCACCTATGTATCTAGGTATCTATGTATGTATCTATCTATCTACCTATATACCTATGTGTCTATCTTTGTGTGTATCTATGTATGTATGTATCTATCTATCTATGTATCAATCATCTCCTCATCTATTTTCCCGAAACAATTGAAAGTTGGAGACATAGTATGCCAGTCCCACTAGAAATGTCAGTGTGACTCTCCTAAAAGACGAGGACATTCTCCTATATAACACAGTTCCACTATTAGAAAAGGAAGTTGACATTCACACAGTATCACCATCTAACATCACCATCTCATCCGCTCATTCCATTCAAATTCACCTATTGTTCCAATATGTGCAGAGAAAACTTTTCTCTTGATTTTGAATGCAATCCCGGATCATGTGTGATGTTTACTCTTGATGTCTCTTCAGTCTTCTTCAATCTTGAATGATGCTTCAACATTTTGACTTTCAAGGCCTCAACAGTTTTGAAGATTTCATGCCAGCTATTTTGTGGACTCCTCAGTTGAGGTTTGTGTGATGTTTGCTGATGGTTGACTGGGATGTCACAGAAGCGGTGCTGTGCTCCTCTCTATGTGTTGTATTGGAAAGCACATGACCTATCCCATTTTTGATGATGTTCACTTAACCTCTGGTCAGAGTCAGGCAGTTGGATCTAAAATCATAAACTTGAGGTCCAATGTCACCATTCCAAGTGTGAGCATTACACTGGCTCCAGGCTGCTCAAGAAAATGAAAAAAAGAATAAAGGTGAAACGAAAAGCACAAGAAGTGTAGAACTGAGGGAAACCAGATTTCTTCAGGTTCATACTTTCTGTGACTGGACCGGGCACAGTGGCTCACACCTATAATCCCAGCACTTTGGGAGGCCAAGGCAGGAGGATTGCTTGAGTCCAAGAGTTCAAGACCAGCTTGGACAACATAGTGAGACCTTATCTTTACAAAAAAATTTTAAAATAGCCAGGCGTGATGGCATATGCCTGTAGTCACAGCTACTTGGGAGGCTGAGACAGGAGGCTTGCCTGATCCTAGGAGGTTGAGGCTGTGGTGAGCTGTGATTGTGCCACTGTACTCCAGCCTGAGTCACAGAGTAAGACTCTGACTCAAAAAAAGAAAAAATAATTTTGTGCTTATAAATGGGAAGAGAAATACAATTTTCCCCTCTTCTAACAGAAAGGGTGTGTTTTGGCAGACACAATCAGGAAGTATCAAGTTTGCTATTAAAGAGATTATAAAACATGTTTCTGCGATATCACACCATGAGATTATTCTGGGTCATGTTCCTGTTACTTAGTCAGATATCCATTTGCATGAGTTCATTTTATCCTCCATAGTCATCCAGTATAATCCAAACATGACTGGCGCAGAAGTTGCAAAGGGATCTGAGAAATGCCAGCTTGGGGGCTGGATATTCAAATTCCAGAGGAGCCATTGCAAAGGAAGTGGTGCCATGTGAAAAAGGATGGCCTCCTGAACACTCAGAATCTCTATGGAGTGGTGCCTCATTATCTGGTTAAAAGAGGGATTGAGCTGGCTCACTTCTGCAATCCCAACACTTGGGAAGGCTGAGGCGGAAGAATCACTTGAGAGCAAGAGTTTGAATCCAGGCTGGGCAACATAGGAAGACTCCGTCTCTACAAAAAGTAAAAAAAAGAATTAGCCAGTTGCGGTGGTGTGTACCTGTAGCCCCAGGTACTCAGGAGACTGAGACAGGGTCTGGCTCTGTCATCTAGTCTGAAGTGCAGTGTCATGATCATAGCTCACTGTAGGCTTGAAATCCTTGGCTCAAGGAGAGAGAGAGAGATGGCTGAGGGCTGTCTCAAAGCTATGTCATAGGCAGTATACTTTAAAGCTTTAATTATATACAGTAGATATATATAAGTAGTAAAATTCTCTAGATACGACTTTACATCCACTTTACACAGTACTGAAACAATGTCTACTACACACATCAAAGAAGAGTAGTATTGTTTTTGTTTGTAGCCAATGACCTAAACCAATCTGGTCAACAGACAATGACAAGGTTCTTTCTGGCAAATTCTGGTAGTTTCCTCTAGCAGGCCAGTGGGGTTATTTGATGCAAACCTGTTGGTGTGTCACAATCCAAGCAAGTCTCAGAGCAAACAGCGCACACCTAGGGACACATGTCGGCAGGCAGGCACAGGCTCATGGCTCTGGGCAGCCGCTCCCTGCTGCTGTGCATCTAGCCAGAGCTTACAGGGAAGGCCTAGTCAGAAATGGATCTGTTAACGTGCTCACAGCAGGACTGGATGGGTGACACTGGAGTTGGGTCATGCAAGAGGGTCGCTGTGGAGTGAGGGGACCTGGGCTAGGAGACCCCAGCTCTGAGTGGGTGCGGGCTGCTGGGCCTGCTTGACTCATCTTGTCCACACAGGACCGTGGGTCCCGTCTCCCCACTGCTCACTCATAACTTCACCTATCAAACATTCTTCCTAACATTTCTTTCTTTAAATAGAGATGAAGTCTTGCTATGTTGTCCAGGCTGGTCTTGAACTCTTGGTCTTAAGTGATTCTCAAAGTGCTGGGATTATGGGTGTGAGTTATTGCGTCTAGACTTAACATTTCTTTATGCTAACTACTCTCAGGTGAGGCTTCATATACATGTGGCACATACTTCATGTGCTAAGTGATTACCTGTAAGGAGCTGATTTAGTTGCTTCATATGCTAATTCTTCACCCCATGAGCTGATTAGAGTCAGTGCCTCCCACACAAACTATATTTATACTAGAGAGGTTTAAAATAAATGCTCACATAGAGAGACGACTACATTGTTTTTATCAAGGGCAGCTTTAGTGGTCATGGTGGGGCTGATGGTGATTTAGCTGTCCAAGGCATGACCAAGGTTTGCTTAAACACTTAGGAAGCTCAAGCAGGCTAGGGCAGAGGAAGGACATCTTGAGAGTCACACGAAACCTCAGGGAGACATGCAGCACAGAAGCCGTGAGCAGGTTTTTTGTTAGTATTGTCTTCTCATTACAAATTTCTCATTCTGCTTCACAAAAAATCAGAAAATACAGTCAATGAAAAGAATAGGCAATCCATAATTTATCCCAATAAAGACTACCAATTTTCTTTCTTTCTTTTCTTTTCTTTTTATTTCTTTTTTACTTTCTGTAGAGATGGGGTCTTACTATGCTGCCCAGGTGGGCCTCAAATTCCCAGCCTCAAGAGATCTTCCCACATGAGCCACCACAGCTGGCCAAGTATTACCAACTTTAAGCACATAAATTTACCTAGGTAGATATAGACATACAAATGCATTTTTAAAGTAAAATGGGGATTTTCCTTTGCTTCTAACTGTGTGGTCAAGAGTTTCCGATATCAATGTATACGCTGAACACATTGGAAAGGCTGCACTGACGAACAGATTGGCTAAACAGAAACAGTCTGCTTTCAGGAGTCTCTTAGATTGCTCCTACCTTCCGGCTCTCACAAACAGTCCTGCCAGTGGACATCCAGGCAAACCTCCTTAATCATTTCCTTTAGAAAACTTCCCAGAAGTGACGCTGAGGAAAGTCCATGCAGATTTAAAGGCTTACTTTCCTAATTTCCTTGCCCTTACGGAACATCCATTCGGCTCCTTCATGCTTCTCAGCAATCATATCCCATTTCCCTCACTGGCTCATTCTTTCACTCCTCCATCTCAGCTGATGGTCCTGCTTCCTGTTTCCATGAGAAAACAGATGCCACTGGAAATTTCCTCGGTTCCCCTAGTCCCCCAGTGTCTGTGGTCCAGAGCCCCACCTCCCCATCCCTTATTTATTTATTTATTTATTTTGAGAGATGGGGTTTCACCCGTTGCCCAGACTGGTCTCGAACTCCTAGACTTAAGTGATCCTTCCACCTCAGCCTCCTGAATAGCAGGGACTACAGGAGCATGCCACCAAGTCCAGCTAATTTTTATATTATTATGTAGAGATGGAGTCTGGCTATGTTGCCAAGGCTGGTCTCAAACTCCTGGCCTCAAGGCAATCTTCCTGCCTCAGTCTCGCAGTGTGCTAGGCTTACAGACATGAGCCACCACATCTGACCATTGAATTATCTTGCTAGAGGAAATTTCTGGAATTTGAGAAACCAAGTTGTTAAAACAAAGCAATCCTAATAGACTGAATTAGGATTTGTGATTTAGCCAAATGTGGACACAAGGTGTTATTCCCTGGTGGATATCTTGAGGACTGTCATCAGCGGCCGCTGCCCCATATAGTCCACTGGTTGTGCTGCATGGCTCTGGGGATGGGGGATGGCACGGCTACATAGACAACCATGAGAAGTTATCCCCTGGAGTTGTGCAGGGTGGCAATCCCCTGAATGTCTGGCTGGGTTCATTCAATTCTAGGCATCATTTCCAAGATATTTTCTTTTTCTGGCTCTGCCCTCCTCCCTCCCCATATACTAAGCATTTGTTTAAGAAAAGCTGACTCCTAGCCGGGCTTGGTGGCTCAGCCTGTAATCCCGCGCCTTTGGGAGGCTGAGGTGAGTGGATTACCTGAGCCTGCGGGTTCGAGACCTGCCTGGGCAGCGAGACCTCATCTCTACAATAAATAAAAAAATCAGCCGGACGTGGTAGCGCATGCCTGTAATTCCGGCTACTCGGAAGGCTGAGGCGGAAGGATCGCCGGAGCCCAGCAGGTCAAGGCTGCGGTGGCCGGGAGCAGCCACTGCACTCCAGTTTGGGCAACAGAGTGAGACTCCAACTCAAAAAAAAGAAAAGCTGACTCTTGAGATAGTCACATTTTAAAAACCCTTTTAAAAAAATATACAGATTTCTCAAAAAACTAGAAATAGTTCTGCCATTCGATCCAGCAATCCCAGTACTTAGCATCTACCCAAAGGAAAAGAGGTCAGTATGCAAGGACACCAGCACGTGTTTCTTTGTTGCAGCACAATTCACAATTATAAAGCTATGGATCAACTTAAATGTTCATCAGCTGATAAGTGGATAAAGAGACAGTGGTATGTATGTGTGTATGGCACCCCCACATTCATATGTATGTATGTGAGGGGTGCTAAAAGTATATACATTTTAAGAGATATTATCTGTGTATTGCTTTTCAAAATTGAACTGAACTACAGTAGCAATGCATAGTATGGCGTTCGCTCAATCGTACTTCCACCATTTTCTTTGACTTTCTGCCTGTAGCACGATGATGGTAGCATTCATTTGATTAACCCCATCTTTTGAGTGAACGTCTTACTTAAAATGTGTATACATATTTGTGGCACGCCTATATATACATTTATATATATGCATACAATGGAATATTATTCAGCCATAAAAAGAAATGAGTTTGTGTCTCTTGCAGCAACTTGGATGGAATTGGAGAATATCATCTTAAATGAAGTAACCCAGGAACGGAAAACCACATGTTTTTACTTTTATGAGTGGGAGCTAAGCTATGGGTCCACAAAGGCATGTAGGATGGTACGATGGACACTGGAGTCTTGGGGGGTGAAAATCACCTTTCAGGTACAATGTGCATTTGTGAAGGTGACGGGGACATTTAAAGTCCAGACTTCTTCACCGCTATACAATATACCCATGTAATCAAAAACCACTTGTGTCCCAAAAGCATGAACATTTAAGGAAACAATGACCTTTTAATTCCTCTCCCCACTGGACAAGATGAGGGTGAATGCAAGCCCCATGGGTCTCCTAAAATGATCAGACATGCTGTCGAATGAGTTTGCTGACCGGGCACTGCAGGGGAATCGTGAGAGGGGAGCAGACAGCTGGCCTCTGCCTCTTGGGGCCTCTGCCTTGCCTGCTTCACCCACTTGTTTTCTCCCCCAAGCTCCACATTCAAACCCCATGATGCATGTGATAAGCCTCATCTATCTGAATCTAATCTCTTTTCATTACAGTAAGATCTTTTCAAACATTTATTTTATTGATTGATTGATTGATTGATTTAGAGTCTGGGTCTCACTCTGTCACCCAGGCTGTAGTGCAGTGGCATGATTATGGCTCACTGCAGCCTTGACCTGCTGAGCTCAGGCAATTCTTCCACCTCAGCCTCCCGAGTAGCTGGGACTGTAGGTGTGTGCCACCCCACTTGACCAATTTTTTAATTTTGTAGAGGTGAGGTCTTGCTATGTTACCTAGGCTTGTCTTGAACTCCTGGGCTCAAGCAATCCTCCCACCTCAGCTTCCCAAAGTGCTGGGATTACAGGTGTGAGCCACTGTGCTCGGCCATGGAACTTTTTTTTTTTTAAGCTGAAAATCTCTTTCTCCCAAAGAACACAACAAAGTATTACACAAAATGTTAAATAGCCGGGCTCGGTGGCTCAGTCTGTAATCCCGCGCCTTTGGGAGGCTGAGGTGAGTGGATTGCCTGAGCCCGCGGGTTCGAGACCCGTCTGGGCAGCGAGACCTCATCTCTACAATAAATCAAAAAATCAGCCGGGTGTGGTAGCGTGCGCCTGTAGTTCCGGCTACTTGGAAGGCTGAGGCGGAAGGATCGCCAGAGCCCAGCAGATCGAGGCTGCGGTGGCCAGAAGCGGCCACTGCACTCCAGTCTGGGCGACAGAGTGAGACTCCAACTCAAAACAAAACAAAACAAAAAATGTTAAATAAAACAGATCAAGGCTTCCTGGAAACAGATTGGAAAACCTGGCACTTCTGCTGGACATACACAGAGGATGCTCATTTTCCTCCCAGTCCCACCCAGGCTTCTAGGAGATTTTCCCTAGACCAGTGTGAGGTCCTTGCCTAGCATGCAAAAGTTTAGAAGAAGGGGGCACCCAAAAACTCAGTAGTTAAGATGAAGACTGTTTTAATGCAATATTTTATACACTCAAAATTAACATGAAGAAACTCATGATGAAAAAATATTAACATGTTAAATAAAGATCAGATCAGCCATGGTGTGTTGTTGGGCCATACTGGAGTCTGAGCCAAAAGGAAAAATTAGTGATGCTGAGGATAGTATTTTTTAAAATATATTATTATTATTTGAGTCAGGGTCTCATGCTGTTGCCTAGGCTGGAGTGTAGTGGCACCATCATGCCTTACTTTAGCCTTGACCTCCTGGGCTCAAGTGATTCTCTCACCTCACCCTTCCAAGAAGCAGGAACTACAGGGGCACCCCACCACACTTGGCTAGTTTTTTTTGTTTGTTTGTTTGTTTTTTAATAGAGATAGAGTCTTGCGATGTTGCAGGCTGGTCTTGAACTCCTGGGCTCAGGCAATCCTCCTGCCTTAGTCCCCAAAGTGCTGTGATTACAATATCCCTCACATTCATCACTCTATGTTGCTGCACACTGATCTATTCTTGTCTCTCATTCCTTCTTGGAATGCATGTTTCCTGAGTGTAAGGGCCATGTCATGCTCACCTTTGTGTCTCCAACACACTAAGCATGTCATAGACATTTCATAAACTTTTTTTTAAGAGATGAGGTTTTGCTGTGTCACCCAGGCTGAGCGGTTGAATGGTGCAGCCTCAACCTCCTGGGCTCAAGCAGATTTCCTGCCTCAGCCTCCCAAGTAGCTGGGCTACAGGCACACACCATCATGCCCAGCTAATTTTTTAAAGTTTTTGTAAAGGTGGGTCTTACTATGGCGCCCAGGCTTGTCTCCAACTCCTGGTCTCAAGCGATCCTCCTGCCTCTGCCTCCCAAAGCACTGGGATTACAGGTGTGAGCCATCATGCCTGGCCTGGTTTTTAAAACTAAGCGGGTCAGACTAGAAACCATGATATGTGGGGTCATCCATCTGGCTCAGCCTCAGACTAGCTTTGTGATATTGAGCAGATCATAACTTCTCTGGTTCCAGTTTGCTCCTCTGTTAAATAAAAAATGGCATCATCTCGAATGTCCTCTGTACTTGTCTTCAGACATCTGTCCCAAAGTTCATGTCATCCCAAACATCTCCTGCCTGGTGCTTGATGGTATCAGTCAGGCCACTGCAAGGATGCTGGCGTTTTGCAACAAATTAGAGAGGTGTGTTCAACAAAGATGTGCACCTAACTGCAAAATGCACTCTAGGATGGATAATTGCTTTGAATGGACATTATACTGGGACTGTGATTAGAAAGCCATTTAGAGGGTGATCTCTCCAATAATACCATTCTGACTGGGAAATTCAAGCACTGCCCTTTGATCAGGTCAACACATGCTAAGAAATAATTATCTCCAAGCCAGGCTTGGTGGCTCAGCCTGTAATCCCGCGCCTTTGAGAGGCTGAGGTGAGTGGATTGCCTGAGCCCGCGGGTTCGAGACCCGCCTGGGCAGCAAGACCTCATCTCTACAATTAAAAAAAAAAAAAATCAGCCAGTGTGGGTGCGCATGCCTGTAATTCTGGCAACTTGGAAGGCTGAGGTGGAAGGATTGCCGGAGCCCAGCAGGTCGAGGCTGTGGTGGCCGGGTGCGGCCACTGCACTTCAGTCTGGGTGACAGAGTGAGACTCCAACTCAAAAAAAAAAAAAAGAAAGAAAGAAAGAAATATCTCCCCCTTTCTCATTGCATCCCTGTGGCCTGTTGTCTTTAAATGTGGGAAAGACCACTGAGGCACTGAAAAGCATTCCACACTCTCCCATCAACCTTTGGGTATGATAAAGAGGGAAGAAGAGTCAGAGGAGAGGGAAGCAGTTCATTGCAGGTGTAGAAACATGTGCCCATGGAGCACCTGCCATACACCTACTATGTGCAGCCCCCTGTGCAAAGAACAGCATATCAGAAAACAGCGTATCAGAAAAGGTTTCTGCTCTCAGTGAGTTTTCAAGTCCCTGCCGGGAATGAAAAGATGAACCAAGAAACACCACAAGTTGGTTCTAGAACCAGCTGGCAAGATTGTAGGGACAGAGAGAACAATCAAAGAAAAGGAGAAAGTGGCTGGGCATGGCAGCTCACACCTGTAATCCCAGCACTTTGGGAGGCTGAGGCGGGAGGATTGCTTCAGCCCAGAGTTCGAAATCAGCTTGGGTAACTTGGCAAGACCTCATCTCTAAAAAAGAAGAAGGAGAAGAAAAGGAGAAAGCAAATTAGCAGATTACTTTCAGGTGCCTACTATGTGAGGCTCTGAAAGTCTTTCATGATATCTTCGTTACTCTCTTTTGAGTTAAGGATTAATATCTCAAACAGACAACTAATGACACAGAGACTTGGAGTAAATGTTACTCAGAAGATATTATTTGCTTTCCCAAAGTAATTGCAGAAAGTTCTCACATGTTTGGAAGGGATTCCATGACCTGGCACAGTGAAGTTTAACTGAATGAGGAAATATTGTGTGCGGGCCTTCCTGCTGTCATGAAGCCTTGGATTTGGAAATGGCTTTCCCATAACCGTCTCATCCGCGGGTGGCACCTGTTAGGATGCCACCAGGGTTTGGAAACTCCAGTTGGGGAACTCCAGTTGGGAAACATTAGTTTCCATTTCACACTCAAGTGTGATCTAGGTCCCGCTACTGGGTCATTGGAAATAACCGTTCTCAAGCATTTTATCTAGTACTTCTAAAGCTCCGAAATTCCCCAGCTGACTTCTTGGGCCAAGATTTTCCTTTTTTCTGTTCAGAGAGAGATTAGAGCAGGGCATGGTGGCTCACACCTGTAATTCTAGCAGTTTGGGAGTCTGAGGCGGGAGGATCACTTGAGGCCAGGAGTTTGAGACCATCCTGGGCATTAAAGCGAGCCTACAAAAATACAAAATAAATTAGCCAGTTGTGGTGGCACTCACTTATAGGGAGGCTGAGGCAGGAGGATGGGTTGAGCCCAGGAATTCAAGGCTGCAGTGAACAGTGATCATCCCACTGCACTCCAGTGTGGGTGACAGAGCAAGAGCCTATCTCAAAATTAATAATAATGATAATGATAATAATAATAATAGAAAAAATAAAGCAAAACAACCAATGTGAACGAAATCCTTGCTGTTTCCAGTGTCGAGGGCTCTGGTGCCTGGCATACTGCTGTCCTCTGTAATTGTAAAGCCAAAGCCTTAAAATGACAGCTTTGGGGCAAAAAAGTTGGTGCTTTTTTCTGTCTCTTTTCTTTTTTGATTTGAGTTTACCCTGTTGTTCTGTTTCTCCATCCCTGACCCCAGGCAGTGTGGGAGGGACTGGGATTTAACCATCCGTGACAGGTGGCAATTTGGCAGCCTTGAAATGTGAAGGTGTTTACCGAGGGGCCAAACACAAGTCCGGAAACAGAGCACACACACTCACCTTCACCCTCTGCTGGAGGCATCCAGCATCTCATGGTGAAGCAGAGGCACCTAGTACAGCTCAGGGATGGGAGGGGGTGGGGGACAGACTGGCCTATCTGCAAGCTTACTGTTTGTGCCTTTAAGTTAAGTCAGACAAAGTCAGAGAACAGGGACTCCCTCAGCACTGGCAACTGGAGGTAGCAACCACATCCATAAGGAGTATCTACCACATTTAAACTTAAGAGCTTAATTTTTAAAAATTATTACTTCCAGATGATTAGAAAATTGATTCCATACTTGCTTAGTGACTTTTTAAAAAAATTATCCAATGAAATCTTTTTTTGTTTTGTTTGTTTTTTGAAAGCAGGAGTTTTTGAGAGTACAGAAATCTCCCATAGTGGGAGGGGACGCCAGAGGGCTGCCCCAATGAAATCTCCTCCCCTCCTACCCATGAAATCTTAATAGAAAATATTGGCTGGGCTCAGTGGCTCAAGCCTGTAATCCCAGCACTTTGGGAGGCTGAGGTGAGAGGATTGTCTGAGCCTATGGGTTTGAGACTAGCCTGGGCAACTTGGCAAGACCTCATCTCTACAATAAATTGAAAAATTACCTGGGCATGGTAGCACGTGCCTGCAGTTTCAGCTACTTGGAAGGCTGAGGTGGAAGGATCGCCAGAGCCCAGCAGGTCGACACTGGGGTGGCCGTGAGCATGCCACTGCACTCCAACCTGGGTGCTGGAATGGGGCACCAACTCAAAAAAAGAAAAGAAAAGAAAAGAAAATATTTGTGCTGGATTTTTTTTTAATTTCAATTTTAATTTTTAAACTTATCATTATTATTACTGTTATCATTATTTAGAGAAAGCATCTTGCTCTGTCACCCAGGCTGGAGTGCAGTGGTGCAGTCATAACTCAGAGCAGCCTCAAAATCCTAGGCTCAAGTTATCTTCCTGCCTCAGCCTCCAAAGCATCTGGGACTTACAGGCGCACACTGCCATACTTAGCTAGTTTTTACATTTATTTTTTGCCAAGACAGGGTCTCACTATGTTGCCCAGGCTGGCCCTGAACTCCTGGCCTCAAGCAATCCTCCCACCTGGCCTCCCAAACTACTGGGCTTACAGATGTGAGCCATTATGCCTGGCTGGTGCAGAGCACTTTGAATATAAAATTGAAATCATCACAACAAAGGCTAAGAATATGAAATAGTAGAAAGACGGCATTTGATGGGGACTTTTGGAACTTCTGAGGAAGCCACTAGGTTGGGTCCTACACGTAGGCACCATGTACCTGCGTTGATTCTCACCCGCAGGCCTTACTGGGCCCAACCCGACAACTGATAAAAGGCCTGCAACTGAGAGCAAACACATCAGTCGTGGTCACACAGTCTTGCTGACAGTGGTGGGCAGAGTGGCCAGGAGGTCAGTGCATTCATTGGCCTGTATTTCCTCGGATGGTGACACACACTCCGAAAAATCGCTGGAGACCCTAACAGACCACAGGGAGGAAGACAAAATAACTAGAAAACATGGTTCCTGGAAGTGACTGAATATCACTTGTGGGGAAAATAACTCAATTCAGAGACTTTCTCAAGTGAGAGTCACCACTATGCCCAAGCACAGGTAGCACCCGGGCCCTTGCCTCTGTCCTCACCACCTATACCACCAGTGCCATCCAGGCCTCCTCTGCCTTCCTTTACTTGGTCAACCTCCACTCCTCCCAGAAAACCCAACCCTGGCCTCACCTTTCCCAGGAAACTCCACACCCCCAAGGATGAATGTCTCTGCACTTCCGCATGCTTTTCTCAACCACTGCCCTTATCATGTTTTATCATGTTTTTTCATATGAACTGTGGCCTCCATGAGGGTAAGGACCGGAATTTCCTTGGCACCAAGCCCAATGCCAGGCACCAGTAAACACGCAGTCACAGGGAGCAAATCAGTTGACAGATCCCCCGTGGAGGACTTACAGTGACAGGGAAGGGCCGCAGGTCAGTAGACAGGCTTCCAGGAGAGTTGAGTCTAGAGTCAAGTTTGAAGGAAGTAGAGCAGTGGGATTGGCAGGAAGAGGATGGGCCCTATCACTTATGGGAATTGTCAGGAGTTGCACTGAGCTGGTTCTTGTGGGACTTCATAAAGGGGATTTTAATGAGGAAGAAGCTTAATAAAAAAGGGGCCAAGCTGGGCGCAGGGGCTTCAGCACTTTGGGAGGCAGAGGCAAGAGGATTGCTTAAGCCCAAGGATTAGAGACTAGCCTGGGCAATATGGCAAACCCTTGTCTCTATGGTAAAAACAAAACAAAACAAAAATAGCGCGCCTGTAGTTCCAGCTACTTGGAAGACTGAGGTGGTCACCTGAGCCTAGCAGCTCAAGGCTGCAGTGGTCTTAAGTATGCCACTGCACTCCAGCCTGGGCAACAGAATGAGACTCCTATTCAAAAAAAAAAAAGGGAGGGCAAGTGTGGTGGCTCACATCTGTAACTCCAGCACTTTGGGGAGGTCAAGGGGGGAGGTTCGCTTGAGCTCAGGAGTTCAAGACCAGCTTGGGCAACATAGTGAGAGCCCCTATCTCTACAAAAAAAAATTTTGAGTTGGAGTCACACAGCCACCCCAGTGTTAACCTGCTGGGCTCAGGCAATCCTTCTGCCTCAGCCTTCCAAGTAACCTGAACTACAGGCATACACTACCATGCCCAGCTAATTTTTTATTTACTATAGAGACGAGGTCTCGCCAAGTTGCACAGGCTGGTCTCAAACCCGTGGGCTCAGGTAATCCACTTGCCTCAACCTCCCAAAGTGCTGGGATTACAGGCTGAGTCACCAAGTTCAGTCCCCCCCAGATTTTTTTAAATAGCCAGGCATGGTAACCCGTGCCTGTAATCCCAGCTACTCAGGAGGTTGAGGCAGAAGGATTGCTTGAGTTCAGGAGGTCGAGGCTGCGGTGAGCCATAGTTGTGCCAATGTACTCCAGCCTGGGTGAGAATGAGACCTTGATTCAAAAAATAAAATTAAATTAAATTAAATAAAAATAAAATAAAATGGCAGGAGAACAGTTGAGGACCCAAAACACCTTTGCACTATGGGTTGGCTAGGTAGCGCCTGTAATTCTTTCCACTCCCGTAGACGGAGGAGCCAAAGCCAGCAGGGCCCTGATCCGGTTCTCACCAGCGAATCCACATCAGCTTATTGAAATCCCACTGTGCTCCCGGATTAATGCAGCCTTTCCCTCATTTCCTGTCTGAAATCCTTGCATGAATTTCAGTGGTGGCTGTGGGTTATTTCCACAAACCACAGTAAACCTGACTTGCAGAGTTCCAAGCTGACTGGACAGGCAGGCTACCGGGACTTGACACCTTTGCCCTTTGCTGGTAAGGCCTGGATTTATGTGGGTCAGCACTGATTTTCACCATTCCTTATTGCCCGGGGACTTTCGTCTCCCAGGTATCAGGACTTGAGCATCTTTTCTCATGGCATGAAGAGCCCTGGCGTGAATCCTGCCATCACAGCAGCACCACGAGGAAGAGGAAGTGCTAGGAGCTGTTCACCAGGACACGCTGTGCCTCTTTAAACATTAACCATCGTTCAGGTCTGTGCCGGCTGCTGCAGGCCTGGTGGAAATTGGGAATTCCACAACAACACATCTTGCCTATGGAAAATTTTGGACTTCTCTGATCTGTCTGGGTACCCACTGTTTCTACTTATTTCTTTATTTAGAGTTGGAGTCTCACTCTGTTGCCCAGGCTGGCATGTAATGGCATGATCATGACTCATCACAGCCTCGACCTCCTAGGCTCAGGCAATCCTTCCGCCTCAGCCTCCCCAGTGGTTGGGACTACAGGTGTGCGAGACCATGCCCAATCAATTTTTTGATTTTTTTTTTTTGTAGAGAAGAGTTCTTCCTATATTGCCCTAACTGTCTCAAGCTCCTGGCCTCAAACAGTTCTTCTGCTTTGGCCTTCCAAAGTGCTGGGATTACAGATGTGAGATTCCACACCCAGCCAGATTTGTTTTTTTAAATAAAAATATTACTAAACTAACTTATCTCTTATCTGAAAATAGCTCTGAGTGACCCATGTCCTGTTCAGAAGAGCAAAGTCACTGTCTGATAGCGCTTAATCTGGGGTGACATTATCCCATGAGAACCCTATGGAAGGAGTTTGTGTTCTACAAGGAACTTGGTCTTCATGACTGGAAGGAACTTGATAATCATTGCTATTTGCTGACAAGACATGGATATATGTGGATTTGTACTGATTTTTATAATTCACACATAACTTTTTGTTGCTCTCTTGATTATTTTTCCTTTCTTTTTCTTTTCTTTTTTAAGAGAAAGGGTCTTGCTCTGTCACCCAGGCACGATCATAGCTCACTGCAGTTTCAGACTTCTGGGCTCAAGGGATCCTTCTGACTCAGCCTCCTGAGTAGCTAGAGCTACAGACACATGCCACCACGCCCAGCTAATTGTTGAATTTTTTGTAAAGGCAGGGTTTCTCCTGTTACCCAGGTTGGTCTCAATCTCTTGGTCTCAAGTGATCCTCCCTCCTAGGCCTCCCAAAGTGCTGGGATTATTGGCATACCACTGTACCAGGCCAATGTGTTTTTCTATAAATTTAGATAATGAAAACAAGCATTTAAATGATTCTATCAGACATATGGTGGCTAGAGTCATCATCATTTTGTTATTGAGAATCTACTCTGGGCCAAGTACAGTGTGAATGATTTCTGTACATTAACTCAGAAATTCTGGCACTTCTGTTCGAGTACTTCTCCAGTTGAATTAAAATGCATTATAGAAGCATCTGTCTTCACTATATGACTGCAATTTCCTGATACAAGGCCTACAGCTTATCCATGCGGGTATCTCAGCACCCTGTGCACAGCAAATGCACTCCATACATGTCCATTATACAGACAGAAAATACTTGAGGTAACAAAATCATACCACTTCAAGGATCCTTAAAAAATATTATTATGGTAGTACTATTGACCCAGTGGTATTTCTAATAACAAAACCCAGAAACACACTAAATTCTAACTATAGGGGAATAGTTTAATATAAGTGATAATATAACTATTCTATGAGCCAGACACGGTGGCTCACACCTGTCTCCTAGCACTTTAGGAATGAGAGGTGAGAGGATTGTCTAAGCTCAGGGGTTTGAGACCAGCCTGGACAACTTGGCAACAACTTGGCGACACCTTGACTTTACAATAAATCAAAAAATAAACCAGGCTTGGTGGTGCACGCCTGTAGTTCCAGCTACTTGGAAGACTGAGGCGGAAGGATTGCCTGAGCCCAGCAGGTCAAGGTTGCGGTGGCCATGAACATACCACTGCACTCCTGCCTGGGTGACAAAGTGAGATTCCTACTAAAAATAAAACAAAGCAAAATAAAATAAAAAATATACTATTCTATGTACTATGAGGGAGCTATTAGAAATGAAGCGTTTTGAAAATAACACTTGCAACCCTGGAAAAGCTTGTGACAATGTCAGATGAAAGTGTCATGATTCTAAATTGTAAGTACAACCTGGTTGCCTTCATTTCAAAGGAGGAATATTATTCATGGAGATGAAGAACCTGTGGAAAAAATATGCCACGATTATGATTGTAGCTAAGGTGAAATAATTATAGATTTTTCTTCTTTCTTCTGTTTTTCACACTTTCTATGACACTTTTATATTTAAAATGTAAACATAATTTTAAAAGAAAAATAAAACAGCCATATTAATAGCATTGTCCTTAATTACTAAGATAATGTGTGACATTTGTTTATTTATTTAACTGATTCTTACTTTAAAAATTTTCCACCATAAACAGGTATAACTGTTTTATTAAAGTTTTCAGCCAAGTGTGGTGGCTCACACCTGTAATCCCAGCACTTTGGGAGGCAGAGGCGAGAGGATCGCCTAAGCTCAGGGGTTTGAGACCAGCCTGGACAACTTGGTGAGACCTTGTCTTTACAATAAACAGAAAAAATTAGCTAGACTTGATGGTGCATGCCTGTGGTTCCAGCTACTTGGAAGGCTGAGGCGGAAGGATCACCTGAACCCAGTAGGTTGAGGCTGCAGTGGCTGTGAGTGTGCCACTACACTCCAGCCTGGGTGACAGTGAGACTCCGATTCAGAAAAAAAAGTTTTCTAAAGTAATACAGCAAAGGACACTTGGTAGTAAAACCATTAAGTAGATCTCTCCCTGCTACCAGGAGTGGTTCAGAAGACTTCTTAGAAGACCTTTTGTGTCAAATATGGAATGAACCCCAAGTCCTCAAAAGCAAATGCGGCAGAAACTAAAATTGCCAGGTGGGAACTTATCAAGCTAAAAAGCCTCTGCATGGCCAAAGAAACCATCAGGGTAAAGAAACAACCAGCAGAATGGGAGAAAATATTTGCAAAGTAAGCATCTGACAAAGGCCTAATATCCAGAATCTATAAGGGACTCAAATCGACAGGAAAAAAGCAAATAACCCTATTAAAACAGGCAAAAGACATGAACAGACACTTCCCAAAGGAGGACACACAAGCAGCCAACAAACACATGAAAAAGTGCTCAGTCTCATTAATCATCAGAGAAATACAAATCAAAACTGCAATGAGATACCATCTCACACTGGTCAGGATGGCCATCATAAAAAGCCAAAAAGGGGTTGGCGAGGCTTCAGAGAAAAGAGAACGCTTCCACTCTGTTGGTGGGAATGTAAGCAAGTTCAGCTTTTGTGAAAAACTTTAGTTTTCAAGAAACTAAATATAAAGTTACCATTTGACCCAGCAATTCCACTTCAGGGAATATACCCAAATGAACATAAATGGTTCTACCAAAAAACACTTGAACGTGTGTGTTCACTGCAGCACTATTCACAATAGCAAATACATGGACCACTCCAGATGCCCATCAATGATGAACTAGATGAAGAAAATGTGGTATATATTCACCATGGAATACTACACAGTCATAGAGAAGAACAAAATCATGTCCTTTGCAGCAACATGAATGCAGCCGGAGACCATCATTCTAAGTGAGTTATCACAGAAACAAACAAACAAAAAAAACCCTGAGTACAACATGTTCTCACTCATAAGTGGGCACGAGACTCTGGCACACATAGGCACCAGCACGAGAACAACAGACCCTGGGCACTGCTAAAAGAGGGAAAGAGGGGGAGTAAGAGGTACAAAGCCACCTATCAGGTGCCAGGCTCACCACTGGGGGAGGGGGGCAGTGAGGAGGGCCCAGCAGAAGTCCAAGCCTCGCCCTCATGCAATTTACTTGTGTTCCCCCATTTTAGATGAAGAAGCGAGGAAGAAAGGAAGAAAGAAAGGAAGGGAGGGAGAGAAAGAGAAAGCAAGAAAGAAAAAGAAAAAGAAAGAAAGAAAGAGAAAAAAGGAAAGAAAGAAAGAATCTCTGTGGAATTCCTCAAACTCATGTTTGGTCCAAATGATGGATGTCTTGACAGGCATCACTGTCATGTAAAGATGCAGTCCGTGAAGAATGAGAACAATAATGAAAGTGTGGACCTTTAACTTGAACTCTGTTTGGTACAGAGAGACAGAAGTGTTCTGAGGTCAGCAAGATGTAAACTGCACCGTCCACGGCCTCTTGGTGAGAACAGGTCTAGCAAAACAGATGCGTGTGACACACATATTGTGACAGAAACACACTTACTGCAGACGTGACTGCCATGTAGAAACACAAATGACCCGTATGTTGGGAAGTCTTTCCCTTCCCTGTCCCCTGTTGGGGTTTCAGCAAAAGCTTTCCCCAGCCCTCTCCGTGTTGAGGGTTGTCTCCCTGTGGACCCC
>NW_007259195.1:316241-324971 GCF_000164805.1 Carlito syrichta | reverse complement strand
CCCCCTTCCCCCCCACCCTCTGTCTTCCCCAGCCCTCTCAGCTTCCTCAGGCGCCTTGTTTCTTTTTTTATTTGCTCCCACAATTCTGCTGAGAAACACTAGCATCTTTCACCACAAGGCGTCCTTTTAGCAGATGGTCTGTGTCTTGTAAAGAATCCTCCTTGAGTGTCTCCTTTGAGTGGCTCCTGGACTCTTAACTCTAGCTCCCAGCGGGACAGCCACCTAGACAATTTCTGCTGGGATAAAATTGGACCTCATCACCAAATAACAACAAAATAATAATAAATGCATGTCAGTCCTGAAAGAGCATTAAGTTCTTGGTTTTGCACCAATCAGAATAAATTCTTTGCAAACCTCAGGATTAATAATCAATGCATTAGACGAATTCCTGATCCTATTAGAAATGCTAATCTCATGAGAACAGAGAAAAGCATTTGTGAAAGGGGCTGAATTGCCCAAGCTGTGTCTGTCCCCGCTGTCCCAGCTCAGCTTGGTGAGAACAGAGGGAAAGGGGAAGGGGAGAAACATTTGCTCGGCACCTACTCTTTTCCAGACTCTAGGCAAAGGGCTCTCACATACCCCCTCTGGTTAATCCTCACAGCAGTCCTCCAAGGCAGGATTTTGATCAGCCTTGATCCTGATGAAAAGCTTCAAGATCAGCAAGATTAAGTAGCTTGACCTGGGTCACATAGCCAGGAAGTGGCCAACTTGGATATGGAGATTTGAACTCGGGACTTTATAAGTCCAAAGTCTGTCACTTTCTCATCACAGCAGTGATGAGAGTAGCTGACAGCAACATCTCATGTTATTAGATCAAAAAGCAAGGTACAGGTCAGCCCTCAGAGGCTGGCCTCCTGCCACAGCCTCCAGGACCCACTCCCATATTTACGTGCCTGAGATGAGAAGTCGCCCTGTCCCTGTCTCTGGGAAGTCCTGCTCACATATGGTCATGGCCCTATTACTAAGTGGCTGACCCTGTGTCATTGAGCAGGGGCTGGCCCAGTGAGTAGAAGGGGCTTTGGGAACCAAGGAAACCATTTTTCATCCCTAAATATCTGCTTTATTGGAAATTCCACCAATACAAAATCACTCCTAAGCACTCATTTTCTCTCTCCAAAATATTCCTTAAAAAGGGATATTTTTTTTTTGAGTTGGAGACTCACTCTGTCGCCCAGACTGGAGTGCAGTGGCTACTTCCGGCCACCACAGCCTTGACCTGCTGGGCTCTGGCGATCCTTCCACCTCAGCCTTCCAAGTAGCTGGAACTACAGGTGAGCGCTACCACGCCTGGCTAATTTTTTTGATTTATTGTAGAGATGAGGTCTCACAAAGTTGCCCAGGCGGGTCTCGAACATGCGGGTTCAAGCAATCCACTCACCTCAGCCTCCCAAAGGTGCAGAATTACAGGCTGAGCCACCAAGCCCGGCTTAAAAAGGGATATTTTTAAGGGATATACAAACCCTTTAAAAGGTAAATACCTGAGACTTCTTTATTACCCAGCATCTTGGTGGAAGATGTTTGACCAAAGTCCACAGGGGCTTGAGTGGAGAGCCTGGTTGGTGACTTTTATTTTATTTTATTGTTGTAGAGACAGGGTCTTCCTATGTTGGCCAGTCTGGTCTCAAAATCCTGGGCTCAAGTGATCCTCCCACCTTGGCCTTCCAAAGTGCTGGGATACAGGCATGAGCCACTGTGCCTGGTCAGGAAGATGAGTTCTAGAAGGGAAATTCTCCTTAATCACATTAGCCTTTGCCTTGTGTTCAGCCCTATCTTTTTTTTTTTTTTTTTTTTTTTAGTCAGGATCTCACTTTGTCACCCAGGCTGGACTGCAGTGGCACCCTCACAGCTACTGCAGTCTCAACATTCTGGGGTCAGGTGATTCTTCTGCCATAGGCTTCCAAGTAGCTGGAACTGCAGGTAAGCGCCACCAAGCCAGGCTAATTTTTTTTATTTATTGTAGGAAGGAGGTCTCACCAAGTTGCCCAGGCTGGTCTCAAACCCTGGCAATCCTCTTTCCTCCACTTCCCAAAGTGCTGGGATTACAGGCATGAGCCACCGCGCCCTACTCAGCCCTGTCTTGACATTTCAATTTTTCTTTTAGTAAAATATAATAATGAGACACCAGGGAACGGGGGTCTAAGCCAGCCATGACTTAAAATCTGAAATGGATTCAAATGATTTGTTCTGCAGATCCATGAACCAGACTAACGTTTGGCATTCGTTTTTTATTAAACATTTGCTTTGAGAACAGTTTAGATTTAAAGAAAAGTTGTGAAGCTAACACAGAAGGTTTCCATAATGTCTGGTACATTTGTCACAACTAAGGAATCAAAATGGATACAGAATTCTTGGCCATGGCCCATGCTTTTTCCAGATCTCCCTGGTTGCCCCTAATGTCCTTTGCAGCTCCAGAATCCCATCCAGGACACTGCATTCCATTTAGCTGTCATGTCTGTTTAGGCTCCTCTAGACTGTGACAGTTCTTCAGACTCTCCTGGTTGGGGGTGACCTTGAGAAGTATAATAAGGTAATTATAGAATGCTTTGCAGTTTGGGTTTCTCTGATGTTTTTCTCATTGCTAGACAGGGGTTATGGGTTTTGGGGAGCACAGTTACAGGTAAAATGTTCTTTTCACCACCTCACATCAGGCATACATGATTTATCACCATGGACTTAATGTTTGTTTTATTTCTTTTATTTTCATTTCAATAACTTTAGGGGGTGCAAATGGTTTTTGTCTACATGGATTCATTGTATAGTGGAGAAGTTTGGCCTTAAGTGTACCTACTGCCCCCACTGCCCCCACCTGTGCACGTTGTACTTGATGGGTGATTTTTTTTCTTTTTATCCAGGCTGAAGGGCAGTGACACAATCACAGATCACTGCAGCCTGCAGCCTCAACACCACGGGCTCAGGCAATCTTTCCGCCTCAGCCTCCTGAATAGCTGAGACTACAGGCGCATACCACCATGTCTGGCTAATTTTTTTATTTTTATTTTTGTAGAAACAAGGTCTCATTACATTACCTAGACTGCTTTCAAATTCCTGGGCTCAAGCAATCCTCTTGTCTTGGCCTCCCAAAATGCTGGGATTACAGGCATAAACCACTGTGCCCAACAATAGATGATGTTTCAACTCTTCTGCCTTCCCACCCTCTCCCTTCTGCATCTTCAATGTCCATTATCTCTATGTCTTTGCAGGCCTTTAGTTTAGCTCCCAATAAATGAGACTATGCAGAATATTATTTATTTACGCATTTATTTTATTATGATAGTCATTCAATTATTTTTCTTTATTTCAATAGTTTTATTTCAATAGGATACAAATGGTTTTTGGTTACATGGACGCATTGTATAGTGGTGAAGAAGTCTGGGCTTTAAGAGTACTCACCACCCCCGCCTGCGCACACTGTACTTGGTAAGTGATTTTTTCATCCTTTGTCCACCCTCTCCCTTCTGAGTCTCCAATGTCCATTATACCACCAATGTCTTATATGCCTTTGCAATTCCTCACTTACAAGTGAGAACATGCAGTGTTTGGTTTTCTGTTCCTGCATTAGTTCACTTAGGATGATGTTCTTCAATTCCATCCAAGTTGCTGCAAAAAACATTATTTCATTCTTTTTAAAAAAATGACTGAATAGTATCCCAAAGTGTATATATACCCCCTTTTTATTATCCACTGATTAGTTGATGAGCATTGTGGTTGATTCCACATCTTTGCAATTGTGAATTGTGCTGTGATGAGCATGCCAGTGCAGGTGCCTTTTTAAATGTAATGACCTCTGATCCTTTCGTTAGATACCTAGTAGTGGGACTGCTGGATCAAGTGGTAGATCTACTTTTAGTTCTTTGAGAAATCTCCATACCAATCTCCATAGAGTTTGTACTAACGTACCCTCTCACCAACAGTGTATAAATGCAGCACATTTATTTGTAGAGAAAATCAGTCATGTGGCAAGCCAGTCCGAACCAGCCCTGGACTTGTACATTCACTAAAAATGATTAAACTGGCACAAAATCAGATTGCCAAACTATCTTGAAACAAACCAATGTTTTATTCTGTGCAAGCCCCCAGTTGTAAGGTTTATGCAAGCTCCTTTGCAGACAGCACTTGGAGCTCCTTAGAGGAAATGGCTGTCTTAAATATAGAACACAGTGAAGAAGCCACGTACGAAGCCTTGTGCTGAACTGAGATGGAGCAAGTGACAGTTCCTGCATGACACCAGCTGTAGCACCCGACCCATGTAACCTGCAGGTCCCAAACCCCGGAAGATATTAGCAAGGAACCAGCCATCCCATGATTGACCTCCCCCGAGTGCATAGCATTTCCAGCCTGCCGGGCTGAGCCCGTGCCACTCATTACCTTGTAGGGAAAGCGCGGGCTGACTCCCTTTCCTTGTGTGTTGCATAAGAACATCTCCATTTCAATGAGTTAGCCCTGATTAAATTTAGCTGTCAGCCTTTCAAGCTCTCAAAGCATCCAACTCAAAAAGGGAATACACACGCACGCAGGTTGTCTGTGGTCCTCCTACCTCCCAGGGCTCCTCTCCAAGCCTCTGGGCGAGGCCTGCGTCATTCGAAGCCCTCCCTCGCCCGCCTGCAGGTGCCAGGTTTGAATGGGTCCTCCCACCCTTGCAGGCCTGCTGGGGGGGGCGGTGGGAGCCCCCTCCCCTCTCCCCCTCACAGCTGCCACTTTTGCAGTGTTCTGATTGAAGCTGCCTCTTTCACTGTTTTGCCTCTCAGGTAAAATGCAGCCTGTGGCTTTGGGTTTTGATTTTCTTTTTCTTTTTGAAACATTGTGGGCTCTTTTTCCTCCTCTTCTTTTGGCAAGGGGTTCACTGAACACCTGAAGTTAAAAACTTAAAAAAAAAAAAAAGTTAAAAAAAAAGACTGGGACTGAAGGCTGCTGTCACACTGAGTATCTTTTTGTGGGCTCTCTGCTGCCTCCCAGGGGACAGCAGGCATGGGGGGGTCCCATCGCTCGAACCTCCTCCCTGGAGAGGGCCCATCTGGGGGTGGCACATACAGACCTCCTTCTGCAACCCTTTTAATTTGTTCTTTCAACAGTCCCTAGGGTCTCATTGATGCAAATTGAATGTTAGGGTTTTCATCTAAGAACAACAGAATGACCTAAAAACAGGCCCCAGGAATCCTCAAAGTGGGTTATTGCCATGGCAGACAGCACTGCCTTCCACACTGTCAGGATCCTGGGAAACCGTGTAAGATGGGGTTTTGTAACCAGGTTCACATACTCCAGGCTCGACTGATCATCAGGGTCGATCTTAGATGTTACCCAACCCCCAGCGACTTTGATCTTCTCTGTCCTGGTCAGTAAACCCAGCTGAATAAATAACGTTAGTCCAAGCAGCGCTTCCTGGACAAATGTTAAAAATTGATTATGGCCTATATTTTCTGGAAGCACAGGTGTTTCAGATCAATAGAACTAATCTCGTGGAAACAGCTAATACTAAGCCTTTCTATAAGACAAAGAGCTTTATGTTTGCAGGTTCAGATATGGGAGGAAAAAGGAATTTTCTTGGAGCTGAAAATATTTCCTTTAGAGCTAATGGGATTGTAAAAATTCAGTAGGGCTTATTGAACGCTTAAAAAAAGGAAGAAAAGAGAACCCACCAAAAGAAAAGTAATAAAACCTGAACTATCACCATCAGCTCATTACAACAGTTAACTTCCTGCCTATGAGTGTTTCAAAGATGACTCCCCCGAAAGCTTGAGATAAATACACGATTATGAAACAGACTAGGACTTCCGGCTCAGGGCCTTCTCGAGATGATCACCGACGTGCAGCTCGCCATCTTCACCAACACGCTGGGCGTGTCGCTCTTCCTGCTCGTCGTCCTCTACCACTACGTGGCCATCAACAACCCCAAGAAGCAGGAGTGAAGGCGGCATGGCCGGCAGGGCTCCAGGACGTAGTCTGAGGCAAGATGGAGGGCGAGGGGGCCCTCGTACTTCGCCTCGTTCCCTCCTGCCTGTCACCACATGCAAAACAACTGCACTTGGATTTTCCAAACAACTTTTATTTCCTCAAAGTCTTCCCTGACCCCATGGAACAAGAAGCTGCCCCTGAGTAGGGCCCAGCAGAGGGGCTGCTTGCTTTTTATTCCCTCCCCCCATATAAAAATATAGATATTAAAAAAAATGAAACAGACCGCCCAGGTTTGCTCTTATCAGAATAGACCTGGGTGGACTTGGAGACTCCTGCTAGAATGTGGCTAGTTTCCAGTCAACTCAGAAAGGTTTCTTAGGATGGAACAGACGGCCTCGTAATTGGGTTCACGAGTACAAGTTTGTCAAGTTTCCACTTTCCATGGCATGGATATATTTTCTACACAGACTCTCGAGAGATATTCCTTTGTAAACTTACAGCAAATGGCAAAAGACTGATGCTAGCCTTTCTCCACCTGGGAGCAGCAAGGCAGAGGCAAGTCTCATCCTGTGGGTGCAGGCGTATCGTATCGTGTGCGTATCGTATCGTGTGACTTTGCAGCAGATCCTTGATCCACCAGTGCCTCTGCTCTCTTCTGTCTAAATAGGAAGTTTAGCTACGGCCTAACTCTAGTAAATCTGTGCCCCCACTTAGAACCCAATTAAGAAAGATAATTCTGCCGGGCACGGTGGCTCACACCTGTAAATCCAGCACTTTGGGAGGTGGAGGCAAGAGGATTGCCTAAGCCCAGCGGTTCAAGACCAGCCTGGGCAACTTGGTAAGACCTTATCTCTACAATAAACCAAAAAATTAGCTGGGTGTCGTTCCAGCTACTTGGAAGGCTGAGGCGGAAGGATCGCCTGAGCCCAGCAGGTAGAGGCTGAGGTAGCTGTGAGCATGCCACTGCACTCCAGCCTGGGCAACAGAGTGAGACTCTGACTCAAAAAACAACAACAACAACAACAAAAAACCATAATTCAGCCAGATGGCCCTGGTTTCCAACACTGGTTCTACCACCATGTAGCCATGTGCTGTTGGGTAAAACAGTTAACCTTTTGGCGCTCAATGTCCTCATCTGTAAAAATGGTTATAATAACAACACCTACCTGGTAGGTGTTAGAAAAATGTTAGCTTTCATTAGTAGAGGCCACACTATTATAATGAAAGTTAAATATGTGGTTTCCATGCTGTTGTCACAAAATTAACCAGTTTTTACAGGGATGAATGAGTCAGGCAAAAGGGCACGCAAGGTCAAGAGTCTTGTAAATTCAGAAGTTGCTATTGTTAATATGGCACCACTATGCCTGGTTCTAGTATTACTGATGCAAGACAGTGGTTAAGTATGTTGTGTCCTCTCTGGATTACTTCAGTGACCATCTGTACTAAGGAGTGAATGCCACTGGAAGTTGGTGATTTTCCTGAATGATCTCTGAGTCAGGTCCCCCAAAAAAGGCTTAAAAAATAATAATTGTTTGTCAGGTGTGGTTGGCTCATGCCTGTAATTCCTGCACTTTGGGATGCCAGGGCGAGAGAATTGCCTGAGCCCAGGAGTTCGAAACCAACTTGGTCAACATGGTGAGACCTAGTCTCTACAGTGAATCAAAAAATTAGCTGAGCATAGTGGCACATGCCTGTAGAAAATAATAATTTTTGACAAATGATTGCAAATGTGTACTTTCTAGGAGTGTGTGTGTGTGTGTGTGTGTGTGTGTGTGTGTGTGTGTGTGTGTGTTGGAGGGAGCATTCTATTTCCCAATCAAAATGCTATGACTAGCCAGGCATAGTGTCTCACACCTATAATCCCAGTGCTTTGGAAGCCTGAGGCAGGAGGATAGCTTGAGGCCAGGAGTTTGAGACCAGCCTGCGCCACATAGCGAGACTCCATCTCTACACAAAAATGAAGAAAAAAAGCTAGGTGTGGTGGCACATGCCTGTAGTCCCAGCTTCTTGGGAGGCTAAGGCAGGAAGATCCCTTGAGCCCAGAGGTTTGAGGCTGTAGTAAGCTATGATTTTGCACCACAGCATTCCAGCCTAGGAGACAGAACGAGGCCCTGCCTAAAACAAGTAAATAAACATCAAATTCACAGTTAATCCCAATCAAACCCACAGATGCAGAAAGTACTTTGTGCTAGATGAAAAAGATGACAATGAGGGAGGTGGGAGGGGAGAAACGAGGGCTGTGGTGTTGACCAGGAAGGGGGAAGGAGTGCCTGGCTTCTGGTCACACTTAAGTTAACTGAGTACCCCTGGCAAGTCCTTGAAGTTTCGGCTTTCTCACCTGGAAAGTCAGGGTCATACCTGCTCATTCCTGCTCACAGCCCTGAGTCACAGCACATGCAGAAGGGACCCTGCAGTCGGAGAGCATTTCACAAGTATAGGGTGCTTGTGAGAAGCTCCCATGGGGAGAGAAGAAATGCTGAAGTCCATGGAGGTACAGACTTCCCCAGAACATTCTCCTTCTTTGAACTTATTTGAAACCCATGGTTTCCTGTTTCCTGGAGAGTGAGGACATTGGAAACGCTTGCCCATCCATGAGACTCAGGGCTCCCTGCCGACCAGCAGGTCTGAAATCATCATTCGTTTTGGCTCCCTCCATGGGAAGGGAAGCTCCTCGGAGCCAGGGCCTTGTCCACCTAGCTGACCAGCACCTGGTACAACATATAGGGCTCGGGATTTAAGATACTCAACGAATGTTTGTTGAATAAAAGAATACACAGATGGTAGCCAGGCTCGGTGGCTCAGCCTGTAATCCCGCGCCTCTGGGAGGCTGAGGTGAGTGGA
>NW_007259195.1:288327-316018 GCF_000164805.1 Carlito syrichta | reverse complement strand
GCACTCCAGTCTGGGTGACAGAGTGAGACTCCAACTCAAAAAAAAAAAAAAGAATACACAGATGTTGCTTCTACCCTTGGGATGCTAGAGTAGCACCTGCAGCAAAACCAAATAAAAGAGGGGCAGGGGAGGGTTTGGAGGAGGTGGAGAATGGGGAAGGGGTGGATGAGGAGGAGGAGAGTATGGATGGGGAGGGTAGAGGAGGAGGAGGGAGAGGAGGAAAGGTGGGGCTATTGTTCAGGCACATATTCCTCGATGCACCCCTTCCCCAGCCCCCTGGGCAGAAGGCTGGTTTTTGCTGACTTGAGATACTTTTCAAACCAACCAAAGCCATAAATAACTTCAAAAGAAAGTGGCATCCTGGGGTCACGAGGTGCCACAGTTGAGAGACGCTGCTTCTTTAGTAAAATAAAACACAGTTTGGCACTTTCTGTCAGTGTCGCGAGGACATGGCGGCTCCAGCTGACTTTTGAAGAGTTGCCTAAGTGGAGGAGTGAGGGTCTTCTGGGAAACTCAGGCTCCTGGCGGAGGGTTGTGGTTTGAAAAGGTTCCCACGCAGTGATTTTTAAAAATGCAGTCGCTGCTCCTCCACCATCCTCTGTTATATAATTACTGTGCAACTTTGTCACTGCCTCTTCCAAGACGGATGGAAACTTTCCCACCTAGACCAGCACCACGGACACTTTCCGGGGGGGCTCATTGGCACTGTATTGGCAAAACCAGGGGACCTGGTGCTTTCGACCAAATTAATTTCAGGAAAACAAGCTCAGGGGCCCTCTTCCTTCCTAGGCCTGTGAGCCCTACTCTGGAAGGGGCGCCATAAAGTCAGCATCTAGGCCATGAATGGCTTGAGAGGAATTGCACTCAGTGCCTTCGGAAATGTTTGACCCAAGTGACTCCCACCTCACTGCCCCCAGTTTTGACCTTAGCATTGGCATGTTGGAGCCCAAAGCATCCGAGAGGCTATTTGAGTCTGAATTCTGTGACAGGGCGAACAGAAGCCAATTCTGGATATCTTAAGCAAACATACAAATGTTCTGGAAGGACAGAGCATAGCCCACAGAAGGAGAGGTTGAAGAATCTGCTCTGTAAAAGTGCAGAAGCAGCTCTGGGAAGTCAGGTTTTGTGAATTGTACAGTTTCCTTCGTTTTGTGGCCATCCGGGTAAATGATTCCCAACTCTCCTCAGTTTTGGGTCACTCCGCACTGAGATTCCAGGTCAAGCGCATTCAATGGGTCTGGCTTCCGTGGAGTATCTAACCTCCCCCTGCCAGGAGAGAGGAAGCCTCAGTGACTGATGGTCGTTTCTCCTACAGGGGAAAAGTGGGTCCCCACAAAGAACCCAGGCTGTCTTTCCTCAACTGTTGTGACTCCAAGACCAACCCCTCCCCACCCCCTCAACAGGGGAAGCAGCAGCACTGGGCTACAGAGAGGGGTGGGGAGGTGGGACATGCTATTTTTAGCTCACTATCTTCCAGTTCCACTTCTTATCTTCCTCTCCTCCAAACTATGAATTAGCATACCAGCCATTTGCACACCAGGGTAGCATACGCTCACTCTCAGGAACAATCTGGAATATGTGAACAGCTTAGAATTTTGGAGAAGGGGGAAAAATGAGTAAAAGGCGGGAGATTGGCAGTGGGAGGGGTGGGTGTCATGCCCTCCTTTTGAGCTGTTGGACTGGCTTCAGTTCTCCCCAGAACAGCACATTTCTGATTTAATTTGAGAAAAACTCCAATTATATTCCCACCTTAGTACCTTGAACTCTCAGTTGTGACTTGTTTTAAACGTGAAGAAAACAAAGATACAATAATAGCCAATGACATTTCTTTAATTTCTTTTTCTAGAACGAAACTCTCTGAATTTTTTATTATATCATATAGTGCAATTAGTTGAACATATTTTCTCATTGATGAGACAAACAAAAAAATGAGGGTGACAGAGGTGCAGAGTTGGGTGATACAAACTAACAGCCTGCAACACACCCAGGATTTCATCCAAATGCATCCTTGAGTAGAACAAACAGCACTCAGTAGAGAAGAAATCTCCTCCAATTAAATGTCATGTCTGTGCAGGTTCTAGTTTTGGAAATAACTAACTCTATTGTTTTAGAAAGTATGTGGGTTTCTTTCTCCCTTAAGCCCAGGTGTTACATTTATTTAAACTTCAGTGCATTTTATACAGTCAGTAAAAAGTTAATAATTGACTTTGATTCACGTTAGAACAACTCAGTATGTTCATTCTTGTTTTTTTTCGGTTCAAATGACCTACACCAGCACTGCAAATGTTCCTCATGCTTCTAGCACTATAAGCCACCAGAGCAGAATGGAGCTGACATTGATGGGACACCTGTCAAATGCCAAGCATTATAACAAGTGTCTTTGCATCTATTATTTCATTTACACGTGTGGTATCTTCAGTGGATTTATGTGTAACCAAAGACCCAGAGAGGTTAAACGAAGTATCCAGAGTCACAAAGCTAATAATTGGTGGGCTCATATTGGAACCCTTGTCTGATTTCAAAGCACATTCCTTCTGCTGTGTTCTCAAATAGGATAGCTGGATATCAGTTCATCAAGAACTACTAATTACCCCAGGAGCAAATGCATGTTAGGAATCCCTGAAGACTAAACTGGAGCTAGAAGAAATAGAAGAATGGGGTCTTGGATCTGACATAGAGCCCTTCTAAGGTACCCAGAGAGGGAGTGGACTTGTACTGCTGAGGTCAGAATGGAGCAGTTCTAGGTCAGGGAGAAAGCTTGCAGACTAGCCCAAACAAAGCTTTCACTCAAAGGGACACTGGTGCATTTTTTCATGTGATGAATACTTACCATATGTGTCTGGAAAGGCCAGGCATACAAATATGACAGGTCTTCCTCCAAAGACTTCAATGTCTATTGGGGAAGAGAGAGAAATTAACGAGTGATTGGGGTAAATGGGATAAAGTACATTGTCCACTGCACTTGGGCATGGGCCTTCTGTAAGCAACATGTTGCGGGAACGTGTTGATTGTGGATAACTCAGTATCCACTCCATTCAGACTTCCTCTTGAAGGATTGACTCTCCCTCACTGGAAAGCCTGCAGAGACAGTTAAATCTAGGGTTCCTAAACCTTCTACTCACCAGCAAACAGTCACCCAACCCAAGCTGGAGCAGTGTCCACTCCCAGGAATAAAGAAAGTTTCGAAAGATGGGGGACTGGTGGCTGATCACTCATTTTAGGGAAGGCACTGAATAGCTCCTAGATCCATCCCATGCCCACCCCACTGTTTCTATCCATTTCTGAGACTTCTACGTCCTCCTGGGGGCTATTCATTTTATGAAAGTATTCATTGTATGAAAGAATGCATCAGTGTCCCTTTGAGTGAAAGCTTTGTTTAGGTTAGTCTGCAAGCTTTCTCCCTGACCTAGAGCTGCTCCATGCTGACCTTAGCAGCATGAGTCCACCTCACCTCTCGGTATCCCCGAAGGGCTCTATGTCATATCCAAGACCTCCCTTTCTTCCATCTCTTCTAGCTCCAGTTTAATCTTCAAGGACGCCTAACATGCATTTGCTCCTCCCAATAAATTCCCATCACTAAACAATGGAAAGATAGCAGAGATCTCTGTGGTGAGATACCAGTTGCTGGGGGCACAGGTGAAAGCAGAGGCCAGTGAGGGGCCGTCACAGCGATTCAGGTGAGTCAGGGTAAGAGACTGGATTCCGTGGCTGGAGAGATGGTGAAGGGAAGACAGATTTCAGAATCAGAAGAGACAGAGCTGGCTGGACCTGGCGCCCCAGGTTAGGGAAAGACAGGAATGCAGAAGAGTAAGAAGAGCAGTTTTCCACTAAACAAAACAGGGCAGCTCCCTCGCCTCCTTTCTGCTGGTCTGGAAGGTCTGTTAGGACTTGGCCTTGGTGTGGTAGCATCTTCTCACTCGCTAAGGCTGCCTTCTCCCACCTCCACCCTCCCAGTCCAAAGACGTACACATCACTTCCTCCTAAGAAAAAAAACAAAACTATCTCCATCATCTAGTAAACTTGGCAGAGACCCCAAATTCCTCTGTTCGTCTCGTATCCCAGAGCCCAGGGGTACATGTTCAAGGAGATTCTTGGAACTCGCCCTGGATGGCATGTAGAGAGCCAACAACAACAAGCACACCCTCACGATGATGGTGTGTCACGGGGACACTGACTAACTGTGTGATCACATTTGCATGGTCACCTACGTGACCACAACCCACGCAATTCACACAGCCTTGCCACACCTTCTCTGCAGGGGCTCTTGGTGTATGCCGTCAGCTCTGCTACAGAGGAAGGGTGCTCAAGCACTTGCAGTCATGTGGAAAGAATTCAACAGTGCTGGGTGTGCAGAGCTGGACTCGGTGGAGTGTGCTCTCCCTTTAAAAAGAGCACACGGGGCACGCGCGGACAGCAACCCCAATGAGTCAGAGTCCGCTCTGCCTGACTGCCCTTTGCACTGTGGCTTTCTCGAACCAATAAATACAGCAACACCCATAGCTACAATCTCTTATCTGTAGGAAAATAAGCCGGTGGCAAAGTTGTGCAAGACACTGAACAAGCACCCACAGGAACCAAGGACTCCACCCTCTGTAGAAAGCCCCCAAGCCCTGGATTTGCGGGGTTCACTTCTGAGATGGAAAAGATACACTGATGGTGGCTCTGGCTGGGTCTTTCTGTTTTCTTATATTAGAAGACGCCTTGGAACCTGGGTATTTTTTAAAAGAACATATTTTAACAAATGTAATAGTGCTACTGGAAAATCACATGACTTCCTGGTGATCTCTTGAAAGAGGAAAGCAAGATATTGCTATGTTCTAGAAGCTTTTGGAATCCTAGCAGTTTCAAAATCAGGTTATTGAATGATTCCCACATGTAAGGTTGTCCAAGTAAACAATCTGTTATGGACACTCAGGTTTTAAAGGAAATCTGGACAAACAGCAGAAGGAAAAGAAAAATGTTTCACCTACAGTTCATACTATCAGACAATGTTGCTGGGTGATTAGATCCCTGTATTTGTTACAGCTTGGTCACTTGTATTTCATTTCAAGTAAACTTTCTTCAGTTTAACTGCCAACAAAGCATACTTGATAGAAATGCCTCAAAATCAATTTATACTGCTTCACTAGTTTTATGCATTTTAAATATAAGGAAACAACAATTAGGATATTTTCAGTGATGAAAAGAACTCCATTAAGCTGCCACAAATGTCAAAAGTTCCTGGCTATGCTAACACTTATGTAATTGTTCTGGAAACCCCACGCACCGGAATAGACCTACAACACCAGGCATGACTCACCGAATATTTCTATGCACATACTCTAAAATGCTCTCCAATTGGGATTTATTTTTTCAAAGAAAAAATATGGTACATCAAATCCCAAAGTTCTTTCTGTGATTTTTTTGGGGGGAGGGGAAGGACTATTGCCTCATACAAAAACATTAGAAGATGCTGCTGTTTTCATTAATAAAGCAACCAGATGGGCAAGCAGCAAAACAGGCTGAAACTTTGAAATTCTTCCTGGAAAAAAAACCAAAAAAACAACAGAGAACGTGTGGGTTCTCAAATTTCCAAATGGTCCTTCCTCTCCTCCTGTGACTTTATTCCCAAGTTTGTTTTTGAGAACTTGTGGCTGGTAATCTACGACTGGTGCCCTAATCTCCTGGGCAGTATTAAGGAAAATTCTAGACACCATACAGTGCTGATCATTACAGCAGACCTGGGCCCACACCGCTGAAGCTCACTGGTTGCATACACTGGAATGTCTTCTCTAAATCCAAACTCTTGTGGGAAAATTTTCCAAAACAGGTGGCATGTAACCTGTATTCCATACTGAGTGCTACTTTTTTCGTTTTGTTTTTTGAGTCAGAGTCTCACTCTGTCACCACAGCCTCCTCTTGGTGGGCTCAGGCGATCCTTCCGCTTCAGCCTTCCAGATAGCTGGAGTTACAGGCGTGTGCCACCATGCCTGGCTAATTTTTTGATTTATTGTAGAGACGAGGTCTTGTGAAGTTGCCTGGACTGGTCTCGAACCCATGGGTTCAAGCAATCCTCTCACCTCTGCCTCCTGAAGTAATGCCTAATAAGGTAATGCATTTTTCATTAGCAATATTCCAAGTGGACTTCAGTAATCCAGCTGGAATAAGGCACACCAGACTTGTCCAGGCAGTTGCACCAGGCGGTAGAGGCAGGTCCCAGATGGGAGTCTGTGCCCAGGTAGGACCAGGGGAGTTCAGTAGGTGGTTGTCATCAGTCTGCATGCCCCTACAGAAAGGCGGAGAGGAGGAATCTGATAAGAAACCACTGAAGTGAACTGAGCAGCCTGGAGTGTGGCCCCAGGGACTGATAAGAAAAGGCAGGAGCCGGGCATGGTGACTCAGGCCTCTAATCTCAGCACTTCGGGAGGCCAACCGCTGGAGGCCAGGGGTTGGAGACCAGTCTGGACAACATAGCAAGACCTATTTCTACGAAAAATTTTAAAAATTAGCTGGGTATGGTGGCATGCCTGGGGTCCCAGCTACTTGGGAGGCTGAGGCGAAAGGAGTCCTTGAGCCTACGAGGTGGAGGGTGCAGTGACCTATGACTGAACCATTGAATTCCAACCTGGGTGACACAGTGATACCCTTTCTCTAAAATAAATTAAAAGTTCTTTTAAAAGGATGATAAATGAAGTGATTGTATGAACAAATATTTATTAAAAATCAACCATTTATTGAAAATTCATTTATGAAGTGGAAATTTGTCAATCAACAAACAGGTTAATTAACATCACATACTGACATGGAATATGCAATCATATCCATGGTCAAAATGTATGTCTTACTGACTATCCCAGGCCCTGTGTTCAGTCCTTTACATAGGTTATCTTCTTACATCTTCACAACTCAAGATGTCAATGTAATTGGTTTTTTTTGAGTCTCACTCTGTCTCCCAGACTGGAGTGCAGTGGCACACTCCCGGCCACCGCAGCCTCAACCTACTTGGGCTCTGGTGAACCTTCCGCCTCAGCCTTCCAAGTAGCTGGAACTACAGGTGCACGCTACCATGCCCAGCTAATTGTTTTGATTTATTGTAGAGATGAGGTCTCGCCAAGTTGCTCAGGCGGGTCTCGAACCCACAGGCTCAGGCAATTCACCTTGGCCTCCCAAAGCACGGGATTACAGGCTGAGCCACTGAGCCTGGCCTATAAGTGCTATTTTATTTTATTTTTTATTTTTATTTTTTATTTTTTTTTGAGTTGGAGTCTCACTCTGTCGCCCAGACTGGAGTGCAGTGGCCGCTCCCGGCCACCGCAGCCTCGACCTGCTGGGCTCCGGCGATCCTTCCGCCTCAGCCTTCCATGTAGCCGGAACTACAGGCGTGTGCTACCATGCCCGGATGATTTTTTGATTTATTGTAGAGATGAGGTCTCGCTGCCCAGGCGGGTCTCGAACCCGTGGGCTCAGGCAATCCGCTCACCTCAACCTCCCAAAGGCGCGGGATTACAGGCTGAGCCACCGAGCCCGGCTGTAAGTGCTATTTTAAAACCACTTCACAGATGAGAAAATAGAGGTACCACTAGGATCTTTTTTTTTTTTTTTTTTTTTTTTTTAGTAGGAGTCTCACTCTGTTGCCCAAGTTGGAGTGCAGTGGCACACTCACGGCACTATAGTCTCAACCTGCTGGGCTCAGGCAACCTTCTGCCGAAGCCTTCCAAGTAGCTGTAACCACAGGTGTGTGCCACCACGTCTGGCTAATTTTTTTCTTTAATTGTAGAGACGAGGTCTCGCCATGGTGCTCAGACTGGTCTCGAACCTCTAAGCACAGGCAATCCTCTCGCCTCTGCCTCCCAAAGTGCTGGGATTATAGGCATGAGCCACCACACCCAGCTACCACTAGGATTTTAAGAACTCGGTCCAATCTGGGATCCGTTGTACGGATCCATAATAGGGTCTCCGTTCTGGGGCCCTGCACTTGTCACAGAAATATGACGGTAGGTAGGGAGTGGAGGTGAGTGTATCAGGCTCTGTTCATGTCTCTGCTTCCCTCCTGCTCTTGGGTCCTGGATTACCAAGGATGGGGTGTCCCACGTAGTCTTACTGCTGCCTCCTACCCTATGTTTGCCAATCCTCTCCTGATGGTAGAAAGGCACCTAAGTCTCCTTCAAGCTCTCTATCTGGCCTGCCTTAGGGTGCAGGGTGTGGCAGAAACCGAAGTTGTAAGGCATTCTCATATCCACCTGGTATCTGCCTAATCTACCTCTTCCAAAGGGCACTTTACATACGTGCATCTTTTTCAGTAGTCTCACCAACCTATGAGGTACTGTCATGAAATTGCCCAGAGGCAATTTAGCAACATGCCTAACGCCTCACACACTGGAAGCAGAGCCAGGATGTGAACCGAGGTCCGCTGGTTCCAGTCTCATGCAGTTCAACAAGTGCCCACCGAGCACTTCCTCATGCCCCTCTCACACAGCTCTAGCCCCCCTTGGTGCTGGAGACATGGCCATAATCACCTCCTCTGGCTTTTGTTCAGGACCTCTTGTAAATCATGCCACCTGATCTCAGGGGTAGCTTTGGGATCTGCTTATTGGAAAAAGTCATAAAGACCCTATTCATTGGGGTAAAAAGTTTGGCACAACGTAGAGACAGAACCATCCAACTATGAAGGTGGGTAAGACGAACAGTGGCTGTAGTTAGAAAATCCAGATGCCTTCTCCTGACTCCTGCTGCGGTTTCTTGTTTTTTTTTTTTGTTGTTGTTGTTTGCTTGTTTGTTTGTTTTTGTTTTTTTGAGTTGGAGTCTCATTCTGTTGCCCAGGCTGGAGTGCAGTAGCATACTCACAGTCACCCCAGCATTGACCTGCTGGGCTCTGACAATCCTTCCACCTCAGCCTTCCAAGTAGCCAGAACTACAGGCATGTGCTACCACGCCCAGCTAATTTTTGATTTTTTTTTTTGTAGAGATGAGGTCTTGCCAAGGTGCCCGGGCTGGTCACGAACCCACGGGCTCAGGCAATCCACTTGCCTCGGTCTCCCAAAGTGCTGGGATTACAGGCTGAGCCACTGAGCCTGGCCTTTTTATTTTTTTTTTTTATTTTTGAGTTGGATTCTCATTCTGTCCCCCAAGCTGAGGGGCAGTGACATGATCACAGCTCACTGAAGCCTTGACCTCCTTGTGTGCCACCATGCCCTTGGCTAATTTATTTATTTTTGTAGAGACGGGGTCTTGTGATGTTGCCCAGGCTGGTCTCAAACTCATGGGCTCAAGCAGTCCAATCGCCTCAGTCTCCCAAAGTGCTGGGATTATAGACATGAGCCACCGCACCGGGCCTCTCTTGCTTTTTAGTAACTAGTGCGCCCGTCACTTCCATGTTGACCCATCCATGAAGAATGGTGACCTGATGAGATGAGACACCAGCAGGAGACACACAGCTGAGTCTACACCCTGTGCTGTTTGCTTTGTGAAATTCCAGACTGTTTAATTTCCTCTACCTCATCCTAATAACTCCAGTTCCACTTTTCTTAATGACTTTCCCCTCCTTAAATGCCTACACAGTTATCTTTGAAGGAGAGAAAGAAGAGATGAATCATTTGCAAACGGGGGGAGAACCGTGTGGTTGGAATGGCAGATGGCTGAGCGTGTGGGCACACGGCTGTCTCTGTTGTGCCTTCCACCACCCCCTGGAAGTGAGTCTTCTGGAAGTGTTCATTCATTCCAGGGTGGGTGCTGCGCCCGCTCTCAGGTACCAACATGTAAACCACATCCGCTCAGATTCCTCTTAGCCATCCACACTCCAGGCTCGAGCCCAGGCTAGACTGTTTATTCTGTCCTTGAAGGGTTGACATCAGACCTTCTAAAGATAAAGCGATAAAGTACTTTCAATGAGTAGCAACTGAATTTCTTCTTTCTCCTCCAGGATGGGAAGAACATGAACATCCTTGTTGTGTCACAATGTGGGTGCCCTGACCTCCCAAGGGACAAGCAAACCCCTAGAGGAAGCTATAGGAGGAAGAATGTATGTTCAGATAAAAAGATGGGAGAGGCCAGGCACTGTGACTTATGCCTGTAATCCCAGCACTTGGGAAGGCTGAGGTGAGAGGATTGCCCGAGCCCATGGATTTGAGCCCAGCCTGGGCAACTTGGTGAGACCCCCAGCTCTACAACAAATCAAAAAATTAGCTGGGTGTGATGGTGCGCACCTATTGTTCCAGCTACTTAGAAGCCTGAGGTGGAAGGATCACCTGAGCCCACCAGGTTGAGGCTGAATGGCTGCGAGCATGCCACAACACTCCAAGCCTGGGAGACAGAGTGAGATTCCAACTCAAAAAGAAAAAAAAAAGATGGGAGAGGCAGGAAAACACAGACTGTTCATCTGGGGCTTCTTGTGGTGGGAATGTGAACAGCCTCAGGGACAAGTACTCATGTGTAGCTCTTCATTCTGCTGTATGGATGGAGGTGACACTGTGGCTATTTCACTTGAACAACTGAAATAAGTTCCTAGGAGCCAAGAGGTGCACGAAATTTGAAAGACTATGACTTTTTCACAAGGCTTCTTTTAGCCTTCCTGCTTCTTTTATGTAAATTTCCAAGTGTCATCTGGATACTGTTATTGTCTTTTTTTAGTTGGGGTCTTACGTTGTCACCCAGGCTACAGTGCAATGGCCTCGACCACCACAGCTTTGTCCTCCTGGGTGATCTTTTGTCTCAACCTCCCTAGTAGCTGTGACTACAGGCACATGTCACCACGCTCAGCTAACTTTTTTTTCTTAATTTTTCTGTAGAGATGAAGACTTACTGTGTTGCCCAGGCTGGTCTTGAATCCTGGCTCAAGCGATCCTTCCGCCTTGGCCTCCCAAAGGGCTAGGATTACAGGCGTGAGCCATTGTGCCCGGCCCTGTTATTATTTTATTTTTTAGATGGATGAAGTTTGTTTTATTCACAGACTCTTTTTCATTGATTTTTTTCTACTTCCATCATCACTATCTGCCCTCCGTCCCCTAGACCCCAAACCACAGCACACAAATATGCAGAAAAATTTAAGTTTGTCTTTTTTTTTCTTAGTGCAATAGGTGTTTTGGTAAAATACATACCTAGAACTTGGGTTATGTGTCTTAGCACAAATTATTAGATATCATTTGGAAACAAAGCATTGTGGTTAACAGCATCTTTTAATGAGCACACCTTTAGAAAGAAACTTTAATAAACATCATCTGATTAAACATGAATAAACTTACTCCAGAAATCAATCTGAATAAGTCATATGAATATTTCGGCAATCATAAATCTTGTTAATATTATTTCATTTCTATCCCATATCCATTATGATTTGGTGGCTCTTTTATGTAAAAGATATTAACCTCCACAAAAGCACTCGTTCTTGGATCCGAAAAGACTTTAACATTATTCTTCATAATTTTAAGTCAAAGCTATACCAGACCTACTTTTGTGTCTCTCAAGATTCCCGGGGCCCACAAAGACCTCAGCCTTTGGCCTCCTCCAGAATGGACATACTAGAGCCTGCTGGCTCAGCCTCCTGGGAAAGAGGGAAGGGCTCTGAGACCACATCTCACCTACTGCAACAGGAACCTCAGTGGCTCCAGGACATGGGTCTCACCTGAGGGGACTCTAGTACCTTGAACCTTATGGCTGACTCCTCCTCCAGGCGGCCAGTAAGATGTGGAATCTGGCTTACTCCTTCCATGACTGAGTCACCACCCAGAAGTGCAGGGAGTGACCCTCTGAATCCAGAGGCTAGAGGTCAAGAAGATAAACCCCCTTCTTCTTCCATTGCCCCTTCCCACAGCCCTCTTTACCCGGTGAAGTGATGCAAGGTGACATGCAGGACCCAGCAACTGACTGTGTCCCCTTGTGTGGTTACGGTCAACTCCTTGACACCCTACTTGATATTTGCATTCCTTCCTATCCTGCCTCACTCCTTTATCTTTTACAGCCCTGGAACTGCACCTCCAAAGCTTTGCCTCAGGCTTTATCTTCTAGGGAATTTGGCAAAGACAACTATTTAAAAAAAATAACCACCCCATGTTATATCTCCAATTTGGCCTACTGCCATGGTCTATTTTCTTCTTAATAAGAGGGATGAGTGGAGCTCTAGAATTCCCATTATGTTAACTGGAGTTACTCCAGTGATGTGTCTCTGGGTTGAGACTGTGCTCCCTGATCTCATCTAATTTTCCTGTGACTTTCTTCTCACCACAGTATGGTCGGATGCCCATAGTTATTTTTTTGGCTTGGTTGCTTCTGCCCAGTTGGGTAGGATAGCCTTTCCTGAATGCACCTTCCGTGGAGGTCCTTACAAACCAGCTTCCTGATCTTCATTTGTTATCTTTGTTGTTATCCTCTGTCTTCTTTGTGTCCTTTGTGAATTCCAGATATGTGTCTGAGATAAAGCCAGTTCAAACTAATACTCAAAATCCCTTTGATTCAGGATAGTTTATGTTTTGTAAAATATGTAACTTTTAATCAGCAACTAAGAAATCTCAGCTGCTGGCCGAGCTTGGTGGCTCAGCCTGTAATCCCAGAACTTTGGGGGCTGAGGTGAGTGGATTGCTTGAGCCCATGGGTTTGAGACCAGCAGGGGCAACTTGGTGAGACCTCATCTCTACAATAAATCAAAAATTAGCTGGGCATGGTAGCACTCGCTTGTAGTTCCAGCTACTTGGAAGGCTGAAGTGGAAGGATCACTGGAGCCCAGGAGGTTGATGCTGGGGTGGCCGTCAGTATGCCACTGCACTCCAGCCTGAGTGACAGAGTGAGACTCCAACTCAAAAAAAAAAAAAAAAAAAGAAGTATCAGTTGCCAAGAGCAATGTGGTATTATTTGGGGATCATAAACATACACTTTAAATCATCCCCAGACTGAGAAAGGAGCGAGAGCCTTTTCAGCTTATTTACTGGGCAAGAGAATGTCTTCTTAGGGAGGGGTCAGAATGGTGATAAAGGTTTTTAGATACTTAGTGGTCTCACTCTCTATTCCCTCGTGCAGAAAGCAGGGACAGTGGTGCTGCGTGAATGGTGAAGGCTGTTATTTTAATTAGTTGAAATTCCTCAGAAAGTTTGCATAGACAACCTATGGCCAAAACAAAGTATATGACAAACAACTCTTCTGGGGCTAAAATACAACAAATGCAACCCAGGGCTCTTTGGCCCCAAGCAGGCCAAAGGAATGAAGACAGTTTGCATTATAACCTGGGATTTAAAATGAATTGGGAAGGAAAAGCCAGGCCTCCATGAAGTAAATCAAAGGGCACTAAAGATTATCAAGTGACTCTACACTTCTTTTTGAAACTAATGATCAACTGATGGCAATTCAAGTTCAGTGGCTAAAATGAACTTAATATTATGGTTGAAAAATAAGGTATAAAAATAAAATAGAATCAACAATCTGCTCAAAAGATGAGTAAAGAATGTGAATAGACAGTTCACAGAAAAAATTCAAACAGCCTCTGAACATATGAAAATATGCTGAACTTGAGTCTTAATAAGATAAATGCTAATTAAAGTTACCATGAGATGTCAACATTCATCTGTCAGATTGGCAAAAGGTTTGAGAGCACTTGGTGTCAGTTAAGGTATGGGGAAACATATTAATGGTAGGAATGTAAATCAGGACACTCTCTGCAGGAAGCATATTATTGGGCGATACCAAAATCATACACTGACATGTTCTGATGGAACAATTCTACACTTAGGCAGTTATTTTACAGATATACTCACATGCAAGGTATCAATGTGTGAAAACATATTTATTACAGCCAAGGCTTGCAACAGCAAAAAAGATTATGAACAACCACAATATCCATTAACAGAAAGACTGGGTAAAATAAGCGATGCTATGTCCATGCAGGAGAACACTATGTGGCCATTTAAAAAAATGAGATAGTACTATGTGTTTTGATACGAGTCCAACTCCAAAATATGCTCAGTGAAAAATCAAATTGCACTCCTGTATGTTCAGTTTGCTACAGTTGTGTAATAATACCATCAATAATAATAAAGGCATATGCTTGTACATGCATAGACTATCCCTGGGAAGATTCACAAGAAACCAGTCAACAGCGTTGGCTGAAGGAGAGGAACTGGGTGGTCCAGAGAGACTTACTTTCCTCTCTGCCATTTCCTTCCTTTTACATTTTATTCTATGCACAAGCATTATCTGTCTAAAAATAAATCAATCATGTTCTGTTTTTGGAAGTCAGAGTCTTGCTCTGTCACCCAGGCTGGAGTGCAGATCATAGCTCATTGCAGCCTCCAACTCCTAGGCTCAAGTGATCCTCCTGCCTCGGCCTTTCGAGTAGCTGGGACTACAGGCCTGTGTCACCACACCTAATTGTTTTTATTTTTTGTAGAGACAGGGTCTCTCTATGTTGCCCAGGCTGGTCTTGAACTCCTGTGCTAAACTTTGGTGCCTCCCAAAGTACTGGGATTACAGGTGGGAGCCACCAAGCCAATAATGCTTATTTTTTAAGAGAAAGAAAAAGTATAATATACGCAGACATTTAAAAAGGGCTTTCATCTAAATTGGTAAACTATATTGTGTCAGTCCAAGTCACCCGGCAGCAGCATAGACACTTTTTAAAAAGGTATAAACAAGTCGCCTTTAAAGACTGACTCAGAAACTAGAATGAGCAAACAACAACCCACGTTACTTTATTAATAAATGGATAAATCTTCACTGCTTTCCCTGTCTAACAGATTCTTTCCTGTCAGCACAGCCATGTTTGGTTCCGGTTGCTTCCTTGAGCTCTTTGCGGTGAAGGAATCTATCAAGTCAATGGAAGAGTGCACACAAATGCAGACTGCCAGGCTGTAAGCTTTCAACTGTCCTCAAAATAGGAACCAATTTGTGTTAGGATTAAAAAGGCTTATTTGTCTGTACTTTGTAATCTCCCAATTGCTTTGTGACAAATTTCACTGCTAAGTTTTCCAAGAAATGCGTGTTAGCAACGAGCAAATGAATCAGAATAATTTACTGTACTAGAGCAAATATTTCCACATGGAAGAACTAAGCATTCATTACTTACGTAGATGCACTTCGGAAAAGAGCATGTATCATCTCCTCTGTAAGCATTCCCGACGTGCTTTCTTATATCACCCTATCTCCATTTGGTTTTCATATAGAAAACGAAGTGCTTTGGAGTTCAAAATTGTCCCATGCCCTGTAGAAGGACTCCCATGAGTTGCTGAACACCACCATCCTTCTGGGTTTGGAAGCGGATGCTGATCCCACAGAGCACAGAATACTAACCTCATAGGCTTCTGTCCTAGGTCACAGTCCTGCCCGTTAGCTTCTCACAGGGAATATCCCCACACAATTTATCTTTTTTGTGTCCCTCAGATTATCTTGAAACTAAGACATGACACGGAGCCTGGATTTTTTTTTTTTTAATATATCAATATTTTTTATTTTGATATTGTGGGGTACAGTTAAGGGTTAGGTATACAAATATGCTTTGTTCAGGCACCCTTGTTGATAAGGGGTGTCTCCTCGTCCCCAGACAGATATTGGCTACCGTTAATCCCACCTCCCTCCTCCTCCCCCCGCATAGTTTCCCACCACTGTCAGTCCTTTTTTTATAGTATTACGATGGATGTTCAAGGTCCGTTGTATGAGTGAGAACATGTGATACTCAGATCTTTGTTTCTGTGAGAGGTCACTCAGTATTACTGACTCTAGTTCCATCCAGGTTGCTGTGAAGTTCATGATTTTGTTCTTTAATTTTTAAAAGGTAGAAAACACAGTCATCTTGTTGAAACTTAAAGCAGTTTCAGTCTGTTGCACATCCTGGGATAGACATCAAAGATACTTTCCCCACAAGAGGACATAATTCGAATGTGGTCCAGGATGCTGAAATGGAGATCTAGTGTGGGAAATGGCCCAGCGGCCAATGGGAACACATGACCACATACCCCAGCTATAAGGACAAATTCCCAGCTCCAGGACAAACCACCTGAAGGCATTGTGCCCAACTCTTCCTGGGAATAGCCATGTACAATTCTTTCTAACAGGTGCCCCCCTGCATTTCAGCAGTAGGGACAATAGGTGTCATAGTCCATACACTTCTGTTTGTAATGGAAAACAATGGGGAAAACAGGACTTTCTTTCCAAAATGTCACTTTGTAGAGCAGTGACTGTAGCCAAACAGGTTGCCATGGTACTTTCATTCTGAAGGCAATAGGCCCAAGTATTAGAAGTGCCACTTCCCTTAGGCACGGTGGCTCACACCTGTAATCCCAGCACGTGGACAGCCCGAGGTGGGAGGATTGCATGAGCCTAGAAGTTTGAGACCAGCCTGGACAACATGGTGAGACCCCATCTCTACCAAAAAAAAAGAGTCACTTTCTGGGTAGGGACTATTGGCATTTCTGCAGAAGCTTCCCTCCAAAGAGTATTTCTGATGCTCTTACTTAACTTGTAACTTTTCTGTAAGTTCGAAATTTTTATAATCAAACGTCAAGGGGAAAGGTAGAGCCTCTTCCCCCCACCTTCACAGGAATGACTGCCACTGGCATTTAGAATAACATTTCCCCCTCTTTCCTGGCCACAATTACAAGCATCTCTCAGTACCTCCCTGAGTGAGGTAAGAAAAGTATTTTGTCATCTTCTATTAATAGGAAGGGATTCTGAGTCACAGAAGGGCTACGTGATTGTTCTAGCTGCAGAAACAGGAGGAAGGCAACAAAGCAGGTTGATGAGGACACTATTTTAGGAAAAAGATGCCCGTGGTGGTATAGCACCCTTTTTCTGGACAATGGCAATGGCCTCCTAATTGGTTTTCCTGGCTCCAGTGCCTCTCTCCCTTCCAGTCTACTCGCCCCTCCTTTGTTACCAGAATCATATTCTGAAATCATGTCACACCCTGTATAAATATCTTAGATGACTTTCACTCCACACTCCTTAGCATGACATCCAAAGTCCACTCCATCTGGCACTACACTACCTTTCCTGTGTTCTTTGCCACTTTTTTTTCCTTCCCTCCCTCCCTCCTTCCCTCCCTTCTGCAGAGATGGGGTCTTGCTATATTGCCCAGGCCAGTCTTGAACTTCTGGCCTCAAGTGATTTTCCCGCCTTGGACTCCCAAAATGATGAGATTATGGGTGTGAGCCACTGTGCCCAGACTCACTGCCTCTCTTTCTTCCATGCTGCTCACTTGCACTCCAGGGGTCACACATGTCCATCTCCCTCGAGCTCAGCTCTTGCCCCTGTCTCTCTCATCCAGCATGCCTTTCTCCTCCTATCCCTCTGGGCCTGAAGACAAGGAGAAATCTACTTCTCCATGGGGAGGTAACTCAGATACTGCCTTCTCTGGGACCCACCCCACACCACCCTTACCCCTCCCACCTGGAGGCCAATGAGCCATTTCTTTCTTTTGTTCCCATGATACTTCCTTTCTATGGCAATGATCACATTTATCAATCACAGTCTATCGACCTGGGCACACATCTAACTGCTCCAGGGAGACTTATTTTTGGTGACAGTGGGGCCTGAATCTTACTCTTTAGCCCTAGGTGATATTCTCGTCCTAGACACACCATCGGTGCTCAGTAAACACGTGATGCAGCTTTGAAGAACAATCTTCTGTGCATTATAAGCTCCTAATTGCTCTGTGACAAATGTCACCAGTAAATAACTCAGAGTACATACAAGCTCAAGAGTTGTGCTTACCCACATGAGTTCTGTTTAACTCTGTATTTTTTCTGTTAGTAAGTTCTGATACTTGTGGGTCGAAAGTACTATCTGATCTACCCTTCCAGGTAACCTACACTTGCTGACTACAGCAGACGGGTGAGGAACTCGGCTGTCTGGGGTATCATTGGGAGTTGCTAAGTGTGGTCCACCTGGCTTCTGGACCAAAATATAGTTGTCCCTCCTGGCTTCTAGACCAAAATAGAAGCCTGGACCTTTTGAATCAGAGTCCCTACGAGGGAAGCCTGGTGCAGACAGGGAGCAAGTACCTTAAGTGCTTCTGAACATTTAATTTTGAGACCCACCGGTCTGGCTGGGAAACTCTCGTGCTCACTGGAAACCTCTGTCTAGGCAAGGGATTGATGGGGTGGGGGGTGGGGGGGGGTGACTGCTGTGAATCCTTCTAACTAGTGATTCTTAGGTCAGGCGGCTCATGAGAATTGGCTGGGGAGCTTTTGAAAAATATCAATGTTGCAACCCATCTTTCAATTAAATCAGAATTCCTGAAGATGAGCCTTGGACTTCTATATTTTCCAGATGCTTTGCTTCTAAGCCAACTTGGCTATAGGGTACACATCTGATTCTTTTGATCAAGTCAGGGATCTCTAACTCTAGAGGCTGGTAGGTTATTTCACACTGCACTCTCCTTTACTCTCACTATAAAAGTAAATCTTACGTAAATGTAACTAGACTATATATATATATATATACATATACATACACACTAGCAGATAGGTACAGTCCCCAAACTGCGTGGGGAACGGTTCTTCTCTCTACCCTCAGTACTCCGATTAACAGCACTTTGCTGGCCAGGTGTGGTGGCTCATGCCTGTAATCCCAGTGGCTCATGCCTGTAATCCCAAGGCAAGGGAATTGCTTGAGGGCAGGTTCAAGCCTAGCCAGACCCCATCTCTACAAAGAAACCAACCAACCAGCACCCTGCATGAAAGGGCCATACTGAAGCTAACTCAGCAATGTCCCCAAATCAAACAAGCAGATCCAGGTTCCAGGGCTAAAGGCTACACTGTGACACACACAGGAGGCTGCCTGTCTTCTTATATCTTGGTCACACAAGACCCATGGATCCAATCACACCTCTTCTGACAAACACATACTGTAAGCACACCAATTTCAGCAACAGAAATAATCTGTTTTTTAACGTCCTTTATGCTAAATTTAAAAAACCCTCGGATCATCAAGTTCATTCCATTAAAGAATGTCACGGCTAATTATGCAGGCCTAAAGCATTAGAGTATTACAGTAGGTTACACTGAATGACTTAAGAGTGACCAGAGCATTCAGCTAGATGAACATGTGGAGTTTCCTGGAGGGTAGCATACCCAGAAGCCATGCACCAGTTCCGTGCGCCTTGTCCCATGCATCTGTCCATCTGTTCCTTTTGGGATATCCTTTGTAATAAACTAGTAAATGGGGAAAGTTCCTTGGCCTTTAAATTCAGATGTAAAATAGCCATGAAGTAGAACAATCTGTACCTGAAAGAATCTAGTTGATTGTACTGCATTGTCAAACTTGATCAGTTAAAGCAAACCTATTATGTGATAAGGGCACTACGAGGAAAAAAATGCAGAAAAAAGTGCTTAAGGTGGGCGCAGGGGCTCATGCCTATAATCCTAGCATTTTGGAAGGCTGAGGCAAGAGGACTATTTGAGCCCAGGAGTTCCAGACCAGCCTGAGCAACATAGTGAGACCTTGTCTCTACAAAAAAGAAAGAAAGAAAAAAGAAATAATTAGCTGGGTGTGGTGGTGTGTGCCTCTAGTCCCAGCTACTCAGGAGGCTGAGGCAGAAGGATCACCTGAGCTCAGGAGGTTGAGGCTGCAGTGAGTCCTGACAGTGCCACTGCACTCCAGCCTAGATCACAGGGTGAGATCTCAACTTAGAAAAAAAAAAAGTGCTTAATACAGTGCCTAACACAAAATGGCTTCTAAATAATTACAAGTAATATATAAACCCTTGAAAAAAAGAAAATGCAACAATGAAGATGTTAAACTATAATTTAAAAGATTTTGACAACTGCGTACACCTGTGTGTGTGTGACCACCCTCCTGCCCAAGATATAGAACTTTTTCATCTTTCCAAAAAGTTCTTTCCTGTCCTTTTCCAACCAATTCCCTACCTTCCCAAGACAACCACATGCAGGCAGAACAACGGCCTCCCAAAGATGTCCATGCCCTAATGCATGAAACCTGGGAATGTGTAAAGGGACTTTGAGATAGGGAGAATATCCTGGGCTCCCTGGGTGGGCCCAACATAACCACATAAAAGTAGAAGAAGAGAAGCCGGGCTCAGTGGCTCAGCCTGTAATCCCGCGCCTGTGGGAGGCTGAGGTGAGTGGATTGCCTGAGCCCGCGGGTTCGAGACCCGCCTGGGCAGCGAGACCTCATCTCTACAATAAATCAGAAAATCAGCATGCCTGTAATTCTGGCTACTTGGAAGGCTGAGGTGGAAGGATCGCCGGAGCCCAGCAGGTCGAGGCTGCGGTGGCCGGGAGCAGCCACTGCACTCCAGTCTGGGCGACAGAGTGAGACTCCAACTCAAAAAAAAAAAAAAAAGTAGAAGAAGAAGGCAGAGGAAGGGGTCAGACAGAGGCAGCAGTGGATGAGGAGGCAGGAGAGACTTGAAGCATGAGAAACATGTGACCTGCTGTTGCTGGCTTTGAAGACACAGCAAGGGGCCATAAGCTAAGGAATGCAGGCTGCCTGTAGAAGTCGAGAACAACAGCAAAGACATAGGGGCCATAGTCCTACACCCATGAGGACTAAATTCAGTCAAGAATCTGAAAGATGAAGGAAATATCTTCCCCTAGAGCCAGGAAGAAGTGTGGCCTTCCCTGAGACACCTAGAGTTCAGCCCAGTGAGACCCATTCTGCACATGTGACCTACAGAACTGCAAGGCAACAAATACTAACTTATAATAATAACAAGAGACAGTAAATTACCATACAGGAGATATAACAAAAGGGCAGAGAAATTCCATCATAAAGGCTTTTTTCCCTGGAAAACTAGTTAGGCAGGGGCATGACCTAGGAATGCCTTACACTTTGAGGTTTGGGTAAGGAATCTAAAACTTCTGGTGTGTCCAGAAAAACCTGATGGGTCTATACCAAAGGATGTCTACTTGTCAGACATTTTAGAAAAATAATCTTGGAGTCACACCTGTGCAAAAACTACTCCAGAAACAGTGCTGTGTGGGCGTAAGCTGGGTATGCTTTTTTTTTTTTGAGTTGGAGCCTCACTCCATCGCCCAGGTTGGAGTGCAATGGCACACTCTCGATGCCACCCCAGCTTCGAACTGCTGGGCCCCGGTGATCCTTCTGCCTCAGTCTTCCAAGTAGTCAGAACGACAGGCATGTACTACCACGCCCAGTTAATTTCTAAAAAAAAATTTTTTTTTATTGTAGAGGCAAGGTCATGTCAAGTTGCCTGGGTTGGCCTCGAACCCATGGGCTCAGACAATCCAAGGGCTGGGTATGCTTCTACAATGTGTCTTCCAGCAAAACCTTCCTCATCCATCCACAAATGGAAGATTCCTTCCTGTCGGGAGAGAGTGCTCAGGCCTAGCTCTACCCTCCTTCCTCCATCTGAAAAGCTCCTGCTGGTCATGAAGTCTGAGGGAGGAAGGAAATTCCCAGGGGATGGGACTTCACACTGGATTCAGAATATAAACGTGTGCTTCTATCAGCTGCAACAGATGCAGATACCTGGGAGGCCACGGCTCCGTCGCTTGGGCCAATTGATGTCCGGCTTCCCTCCTACAGGACACAGAGTCCACCAATAGCTGAGAACCAGTGGTGGTAAGGGGGTGAGGACGCCTGCTACTTCAGTCCCAGAATGATGAGGAATCTTTGGGGGCAGTCAGTGATCCCATTGGCCCAAATCTATCCTGGTCTCTGGACTCACTGAGTAACCTCAATTTCTGAGCTGCTTACAACAGCAACTAAGAGGGGCACATTCTGTTCTTTGAAACTGTTTTCAAAATTTTGAGGCTAGGTGCAGTGACTCTCAGTTATAACCCCCAGCACACTGGAAGGCCGAGATGGGAGGATCACTTTTGTCCAGGAGTTCAAGACAAGCCTGAGCATGATAGCAAGATCTTGTCACTACAGAGTATAAAAAATTAGCCAAGTGTGGTGGCAAGCACCTGTAGTCTCAGCTACTTGGAAAGCTAAGGCAGGATAGCTTGAGCCCAGAAGGTCAAGGCTGTGGTAAGCCTTGACTGTGTCACTGCATCCCAGCCTGGATGGCAGAGTCAGACCCCAACTCAAAACAAAACAAAACAAAAACACCACACAAAGTTTTGTATGTTTTGTTTTTCTCTTCCTGAGAACTAAATCCATGCTGTAGTTTTTTTTTTTTTTAATGATCCCTTTTCAGCAAGGTCAATAAACATTTATTAAAGCTAAAAGCTGTGTGTGTGCATAACAATAAAAACAGGTAGCAATCAATGAGTTGTGTTAGGACTGTCCCTACTCTTTTATGAGTATCAGTTACTGATCGCACTAGCCTTGTGATATAGTATTCCCATTTTACAGATGAGAAAACCAAGGTACAGGAAGATTAAATGATTTTCCTCACAATCACAAAACTAGAAAGGAAGTTAGCCAGGATTAGAATTCAGGTTGGGCTGGGCTCGGTGGCTCAGCCTGTAATTCCAGCACTTTAGGAGGCTGAGGTGAGTGGATTGCCTGAGCCCACGGGTTCGAGATCCACCCGGGTAACCTGGTGAGACCTTGTCTCTACAATAAATAAAAAATTAGCCAGGTGAGGTAGCGCACGCCTGTAATTCTGGCTACTTGGAAGGTGGAAGGATCACCAGAGCACAGCAGGTCGAGGCTGCGGTGGACGGGAGCGTGCCACTACCTTCCAGTCTGGGTGATAAAGTGAGACTCAAACTCAAAAAAAAAAAACAACAACAAAAAAAACAAGAATGGAGGCTAGAATCCAGGTCGGTGTGACTCCACAACTCCCAGGTTCAATTCCTTCCTTTCTTGTAATAGATTACGCTTTTACGTAGGTAGGTTCTTCAAATGTATGATAAGGTGTTGATTAGCAAGAGAACATTTAACACATTCTGTAAAAGTTGCCTTTGAATAATAGGTGGGATTCCTAACAGGTTGCACAGAGCCATGCCTTAGGGCCACCCTTGTCAGACAGTGGGCACTAGAGAGGCTTTGAAGGGACTCTGATGTGAGTTTGGACTCTGGCATAATAACCTGACACTTGAACCTAGAGTCCTCACTCTAAAATTCTGGTAGTGGTACAGTTGTTTTGCAGGAACAGTACATGTACAATGCTTGGCATAGAATACATCAAAGTCACAATGTTGTTATTTTCTAAGATACCCAGATATGACTACTGTAAGTCACCCACCAAAGGGCCTCCAGCAGTGTTGCTTAGACTGGAGTCTGGGGTTTCTCAAGGGTTCCACCAATATATTCTTGGGGTATCTGTGATCTCTTAAGTTTGAAAAACTGAACAGAAGTTTTTCTGCATTGTGGACACACACAGTTACTTGTACTGGTTTCTGAGGCAAAAATAGGGTGGCAGGAAATAGGACCTACTTAGAAAAATAATGAGTTCTCTTACACAACAGCTTTATGTCTGCTCACACCTGCGTAAACAAAGGCACACAGTGTGGAGAGAAAGCCACTGGAGGAGACACGGCCCACCAAGAGGTACAGGGCACAGAGGTGGCCCAGCTAATGCCCAGGGCCCACGGGCGCTCTCCTCAACAGGTCGGGAAGGTCTCAGAGAGCTGAATATGCGCAGTCCCCACCTTCCCCGAAGGCCACAAAAGCCACACTCTCCCACTAAGCCTTATCGCCTGGGCTTTGGAAACAGCACAATGGGAAGGTGTTGTCATCCCTCTTCCAAAAAAACGTCAGTGCGCGTGGTTGTACTGCAGAAATGCCAACATCGTGACGATGTCCTACATACACATTTATATATACTTTTACATTTCCTGCTTTGTGAAAATAAAGGACAAGGAGGAATCAATGAATGTTTTCCTAACAGAAGGGGTGGAATGAAAACTTCTGAAAGAAGAAACTAACACTGCTCTCTGTGAATGAATCTCCTTGCTAGAGACTGTTTAGCTTTAAATATATATTCCAGATAAAGTCTCCATGGGATCCTGATTAATCTGCATTTCATCAGGTGACAGGAAACAGAAGTTCAAGAAAGCTGATGAAGACTATGATTTTTTTTTAAAGCTCAGTCACATGGGCTAAGGACTGAATTTCACGATAGTTCATCTTTTTCCTCAGGGTGGGTCACCTGGCAAGGTGTGTGAGCATTCAGATGGACGCTCCAACTTCTTCCTGATGGGCCCGTGGGTGCTGGGCGACCTGGCATGGCTGCCCAGCACCTCCTGGCTGAGCCTCCCCCTACCCCACATGGTATGGGGAAATCTTTAACCAGTGCTCCACACCACGGGACTGGCTGCTTGGAGCTTCCAGTGAGAAGCACTTCAGTTGGAAAACAGAGTTCCTAGGGGCTGCCCCTTGTGGGAATTTAATTGGGGGTCTGAGGTTTAGTTACTTACTCTGAAAGCCACTGGTTGTCACTTGGCGGGCCTCCCTGGGCCCTGGAAAGGTGAATCTTGAATATGCTACAAGACTACATTGTAAGTCAGACCTTCCCTGTCCCTCTGCCCCTCTCATAATTTACTAAAATCTGTGGAATTATTTTCACATGATGTGTTAACAAATGCCACTGTATTCACTAAGATTATTTCAAGAAGATTAAAGGTCACGCTAACCCACTTGGGTCTTGTGAATCACAAGTGTCCTGGAACTCAGGAAAATTCCTGCAGGTTTTTCCAATGGAGAACATTTACATCCAAGGACCTACACTTTCCAGGGGGAAACACTGGGAGGAATTCAAGCACAGGTACCTGGTGTATACACACACAAGGAGGAGGGAGGAGGGAGGAGGGAGGAGGGAGAGGAGGAAGGAGGGAGAGGGAGAGGGAGAATATCAAGAGAGATAAGGATCTATAGAAGTGCTTCTTTGCTCTTGTGAGAATAGATCAGAGATGCTGTGCTCCCCAATCTTTATCTTATTTTTGAGGTGGAGTGTCACTCTGTCAACTAAGCTGAAGTGCAGTGGTACTAATCCTGACTCAGCATAACCTTGGCCTCCTGCTATTCAGCAATCCTCCCACTTCAGCCTTGCAGCTGGGACAACAGGTATGCAGGACCACACCCAGCTAATTTTCTTTCTTTCTCTCTCTCTCTCTCTCTCTCCTTCCTTCCTTTCTTTTTGTAGAGAGAGGGTCTTGCTATGTTCCCTAAGCTGGTCTCAAACTCCTGGGCTTAAGCAATCCTCCTGTCTCAACCTCCCAAAGTGCAAGAATTACAGGTAAGAGTCACCATGCCCAGCTCTCCAACTTCACACGTGAATGATAACCTTAGAAGGAAACCAAGGCCTCTGAAATTACAAAAGCCTGTGGTTCTTCCAGTCACTAGAACCCTTACCTGCTGGGTACCTCACAGGAAGGGCAGGCCCACTGGCAACCACAAGGCAGCTTTATGCAGGAATGAAGCAGCGACTTTGTAAAGGTGACCTTGGAGTTCCCACTTGGCACCCTACACCTTTCCCGTGCCATCTCGGTTGTCTCTGATCATCACAGCCCTTTGAGGGAGGTACACACTTTCCCAATTGTACACACTCCGAATTCCCCTTCATGCTTCATGTATTTCTCTCCACAACACTTTCATTTTCTAATATGTTGTATAATTATTCATTTTGCTTCTTATCTGTCCTTCCTAGAGTGTAAGCTTCAGGAAGATAGGTTATGCTTACCTGTTTTATTCACTGCTGCTTCCCTGAAACCCGGAATAAATGAGCGAATGAATCAATAAATGAATGAAGTGAGGTCCAGAGAGGCTGTGACCTTATCTCTTTCAGGTGACTAAAGACAGAGAGGTTTGAGCCCAGTCTGTGTACTGTGTTGACACTCTAGGTGAGGACTGGAAGTGTGCAGATCAGGACCTAGCTCATACCCTAAGGAAGAAAGAAAACACAGCTAACTGAGAAAGAGCTGCCTGCAGCCAAAGAGAACCTCTGGTGTGTACAAGGAGCAGGGAAATCGCCCAACTTTCCGCCCTGACTTCTGTAGGGCAGGTGTGCAGAGAATATGAGGCTGGGGAAGGGCTTGGCAGTCAAAATTCAACATGTCAACCTTAACACACCACACAATGGCACAGGGAGGTAAGCATAGTGTCCACGACACTGGAATCCGTGTACGTATCATCCTTGAGGGCCTGTAAAGGAACGCACCTCAAATCTTGACCCCATCCTTGGCTACTGTGTGACCTCAGGACAATTCCTTCATCTCCGTAAAGGGGATAATTTACCTAGGGGTTCCTGAGGACTGGCCAAAATTATGCAGGTAAACAAAGAAACAAGACGGCGCCCACCACGTTGTAAACACCCAGTGCACATGATTATACCAGTTTGGTGTGGCTGGAGAAAGGGTACTTCAAAGGCGACCAGCAGCAAGACGTCAGAAATGTAGCTGGGGCTACCGTGTTTGTTCCCTACACTGAAGAATTCCGAGCCTGGTCTAGGACAACACCTGCTTTGCTTGGCAGCAGAATTGCAATGGAATAAACTGGTTATGGTAGTACCTGGGGGCCTAGATGCTGCCGAGTGAGTCCAGGAGGCTGTAAGGCAGGCCTCAAAAGGTATCTTCGGGATGAAAAAAATGCCCCCACCCCCCCAAACCAAGGCCCTTTTTGCAGTTCTGAATTCAGAGTGATAAAAATAATCCCAGCAGCTAAGAGGATGCCACCACTATGTTAAGAGAGTTCACCATATCCATTCTATCATCACAGTGACCCTACAAGACAGATATTTTTCTCTACTATGCCAACGTGGAAGACTGCAACTTAGCAGATGATTTAACCAAGTTCGCATATCTAGGAAGAGGTGGGGGACACAATTCAAACTTGGGAATCCCACTCCAGAGGCCCTTTATTTTATAGAGACATGATCTTGCTCCATGGCCCAGGCTGGAGTCCAGTGACATGATCCTGGCTCACTGCAGCCCCGACTTCCTGGGATCAAGGGATCCTCCTGCCTCAGCCTTCCAAGCAGCTGGGACTACAGCTGTGCCATTTTTATTTTTGTAGAGTGGGGGGTCTCCCTGTGTTGCCCAGGCTGGTACCCAGAGGCCCTTTACATCCACTTCTTATAAGGTAGTAGTCAGAATGACATTTTCCTGGCGACAGGATTTAGAAGCTTGGGTAAAACTGTGTTGGTCTTAAGGTTTGCGAAGTGTCATGATCACTCTCCCAAACCTATGCTCATACTCAGGTGTCTGCAGTTAAAATAGGTAAGTAGGCAAAGTGAGGACAAAAGGGAGGCCCAAACTTTACCTGTACAATGATTACTTGTACACCTAATCCTGAACTGTAACCCACCTCTTTAAAATAAAAAATAAATAAAATCCTCCAAAGGGAGAAAAAAAAACATGTTAAGTAGAAACTCAACTTCTGTCCGTCCATCCGGGCACCCTGCCTCTTCCCTCCCTGTTCCCAGGTCCCGATGACCAAAACGTCTCGGGGTGGTAACTTCTGTGACTGACAGGCAGGAACTGGGGGCATCAACTCCATCGCAGACCTCCCCCAACTGCAACTGGGAGATATTCTGTTAAATACACGAGTTGGGTTCCAAGGGCTGTCCAAAAAAGGTGCGGAGGGGAGCGCGCCGCCTCCTCCCCTTCGTCGAACGCTCCCCCAGGGGCGGCCCGCCTGCCGCCGAGCTCCAAAATTGGCAACCCGGGCCTCGCAACCTCTTTTTTTTAGTTCCACAATCCCAAATCGGGGAAGAGGCGGGTGACTAAAAATGCAAACGGCAGCGGGGGCGTCTACAGGCAGCCCCGTGGGTGCGGGGCGAGGGAAGACCCCGCGACCTCAGGCGCCCTCGCCGCGTTCGCAGGGTGCTAAGAGCGCGGGGAGGGGCGCCCCGGGGAGCCGGGCC
>NW_007259195.1:119599-287609 GCF_000164805.1 Carlito syrichta | reverse complement strand
GGGGGGGGGCGCAGCGAGGGTGGGGGGTCTTCCCTGACAACTGTGACCCATCGCCGCGCTGGCCTGCCGAGTCCCGAAGCCTGTGGATCCTACCCGGGTACGGCCTGCCCGGCGCGCCCCAGCCACTGTAGCCCAGGCAGCCCTGCTCCTCCGTCGGAAGTCGAGCTCCTTGTCCAGAAATTAATGAGCGCGACCCACCAGCACGCAACAGGAGGGGGGAACTAAGATTCCCCCCCACGAGGGCTCATGACGCCCCGCGTCCTTGGAGCGTATACAGTAAGCATTGGACGGCCCAAAGAGTTGGTGTATGCACTCGACACTTTTTTTTATTAGACCCAGGAAAAATAAAACGCCCTGGAAGAAAAAACAAAAACACTTTCCACTGATTTTCTGCACAACCAGACGCGTTTGTTTGCTTTAAAACGTTTTCACCAAATCCTGTTTGTTTCGAAAGATGTTGGATTAGCATTTAACACCTCGTCGGTCACTAAAGCCCAGGCCGTTTCCAGCCCCAACACAGCCTCGGCTAAAAGAACATCAGAGCAAACAGAGCTAGGCTTTTAAAACGGCAAACAAATGCCACACACCGCCTAAAGGAGGGCGGGGGGTTAAGGCGAGCTCGGGTCCAAACGAGTTTGCAGCGAATAAAAAGAAAAAAAGGCGAGCGCAAGTTGTCTTAAAGGTAGCTCGGGGACTGGGGCTTTTGTGCATGCTCGTGGCATGGTGTGTGCGCAAAAGTTCCGACGCGAAGTGTGAACTCGCAACAGAAGGAAACATGAGACAAACGAAGTGCCCTGGTTTCTGCGCCCTGCTCCTCCTCCGCCGCCGCCGCCGCCGCCGCCGCCGCCGCCGCCTCCTCCTCCTCCTCCTCCTCCTCTCTCTCCTTCCTCCCGCGGAGCCCTCTGTGGCAGCTTGTTTGCACTGGGGCTTATCCGGAGCGGAAATTCCTTTCCGTTTTTGTGAATGACAAACTCATTAACAATTCATCAACACAACCTGTTCCAGCCGGCCCGTCCCCACGGCAACAGCCCCTTCCGCAGCGCGCTCATTGGCTGGCCCGGAGAATGTATCCATTGAGACGCTCGCAGTTTGTATCCATTGAGGAGCTGCCTCGCGCTGGGGGTGTGCGAGGGCTGAGTCCGGGGGAGAGTGAGCAAATCGAGCCTTGAATAATCCGGGGAGAAAGCCGCCCGGGTAGATTGGAGGTGCAGCCTTTTAGGGAGGGATCAGGAGCCGCTAGACTTTTTTTTTTTCTTTTGGTCCTCCCCTCTCCATAACGCGGAGTCCGAATTAATTGGATTTCATTCACTGGGGAGGAACAAAACTGTCTGGGCAGCTTCATTCAGAGAGGTTCATTGACTCCGAGCGCCAGCGGCTGCAGCCGGGTGCACGGGGAGCCGCCAGCTTGACTTCTGTCTCGCCTGCCCCAACCGCTCGCCTCGGCTCGGGTCAGGCGAGGCGGCCTTGAACGCCGCTCCGGGAGCGGCGGCTTCTCGTGCTGCGCTCGGCCTATGCCTGCCCCGAGGGGCGTCTGGTAGGCAGTCCGCCCTCTCCCGCAGCTCGACCCCCATGATAGATACGCTCAGACCCGTGGCCTTCGCGTCGGAAATGGCGATCAGCAAGACAGTGGCGTGGCTCAACGAGCAGCTGGAACTGGGCAACGAGCGGCTGCTGCTGATGGACTGCCGGCCGCAGGAGCTGTACGAGTCGTCGCACATCGAGTCGGCCATCAACGTGGCCATCCCGGGCATCATGCTGCGGCGCCTGCAGAAGGGCAACCTGCCCGTGCGCGCGCTGTTCACGCGCGGCGAGGACCGGGACCGCTTCACCCGGCGCTGCGGCACCGATACGGTGGTGCTGTACGACGAGAGCAGCAGCGACTGGAACGAGAACACGGGCGGCGAGTCGGTGCTCGGGCTGCTGCTCAAGAAGCTCAAGGACGAGGGCTGCCGCGCGATCTACATGGAAGGTACGCGGCCGGGCGCTCGGCGCCGGGGAGGCTGCGCGCGCGGGCCGGGGCTGCGGGGACCCCCACGCTCCGCTGCGGCGCTCTCCCGGCGTTCCCGTGCCGGGATGGAGGCCGACCCGTCGGGCAGGTCGGGGTTCGAGCCCGGGCCGCGAAGGCGCCCGGTTCCGCTCCGCAGCGCCGGGGCCTCGCGGAGGCCAGCCCGCTTACCGCCGCGGGCAGCAGCGCTTTCTGGCGCACGAGTCCTGCGTCTCCTCACCCGGAAAGCCCTCCACCATCCTCTGCTTGCTGTCGTCTCATTTTGAATCGAGCTTTGCAGGACGGGAAGAAGCGGTGGGGGGGAGGGGTGCGGGTGGACACAGCCTGGCTTCCCGAGAGAGTCGAAAAAGTTGCCATTTTGTGCATTTCCGGATTCAAAAGACCCCGGACTCCCAGGGGAGGCGGGCCCGTCCGCTGCCTTCCTAGGGCGCACGTTTGTGTGCTTCTCCCACGGGTGACCCTGCAGGTAGGGCGGGCTTGCAGGGAGTTCGTCGGGTGCTCGCGGTGTGTCTTGCGCCCGGCTAAGATCTCACGAGCTGTGAAAACTACTACAGCGTCTCGGGTTACACGGTTGCCTTTCTCGCCCTGACAGGTGGCTTCAGCAAGTTCCAAGCCGAGTTCGCCCTGCACTGCGAGACCAATCTAGACGGCTCCTGCAGCAGCAGCTCGCCGCCTCTACCGGTGCTGGGGCTCGGGGGCCTGCGTATCAGCTCGGACTCTTCCTCGGACATCGAATCTGACCTTGACCGAGACCCCAATAGTGCCACCGACTCGGACGGCAGCCCGCTGTCCAACAGCCAGCCTTCCTTCCCCGTGGAGATCTTGCCTTTTCTCTACCTGGGCTGTGCCAAGGACTCCACCAACTTGGACGTCCTGGAGGAGTTCGGCATCAAGTACATCTTGAACGTTACCCCAAATTTACCGAATCTCTTCGAGAACGCGGGGGAGTTTAAATACAAGCAGATCCCCATCTCGGACCATTGGAGCCAAAACCTGTCCCAGTTTTTCCCCGAGGCCATTTCTTTCATAGGTGAGACTCACTAACGCCGGCTCTGACATTTACATGCAAACCTTCCAGGCTGTCGGTAGAGTGTAAGCTGTTAATCGTTCTTAACTGCTTGCTAATGTGTAGGACTGCGGGTCTCTAATGTTCTTTAGAGCATTCTTAACTCTGGTTTACCTTCTGGCTGAGGGAAGAAAACGTGCCTTTTGACATGGCTGTAGACCCCAGGTGTATCTGAAACGCTGTTTCTTGAGTCTTTGAGAGTCAGTCTTTTGAAAGAAGGGCCGGTTCATGATCAAGATAATAGATTTTTTTCCCTCCACAGTCTTTGGACTCAAGGAAGGGCTAGATGATAGAAGTAGTCACTGCAGACAGAAACTCTGACATTGCTTTATAATTTTAAAAGAACTGGGAGTTATTTTAGGACATCAACTTAGTTGTTGGAAAGCGGAATGAATGCTAATATGTTATCCGGTCGAATGATATGGTGATCCTGGTAACAGAGACAGTAGGTAACCCGAGACCAGCAGGAAGGACTGTGGGCTGGGGGCCTGCGAGAAGGGAACCTTCAGGCATTGTAGTGCATTTCCTATTACAAAGGAACTCATTTTCAGGCGGTGTCGACATCCTGTTCCTCCTAATGGGCTGTCCCCTGTGACTTCCCTCTCTCTTTTAAAATGCCTGAATACCTCCATTGTTCACTGCACAGCATTTGGAGAATAATTTAATAGACCCTTGCAGTCTGCTTGTCTGTATAGAAAGCATTCATGACCATATTGCAGGGTTTCTGGTATTCACATGCTGAGGCAAAGAATGCACACATTGAGGAGTTTTTTTTTTTTTTTTTTGGTAGAAACTTAATACAAAAGCTCCCTTTTCAAAAATATCTGAAATATGTCATTGTGTCCAGTGTCCATGTTTTATCTCAGTGATATATTTTCTGCTGCCTGCAGGGCTCAACTGCCACACACGATTATTTTTTATCTTCTTTTTAAGTTCAGTGTTCAGGCTGATCATTCACACAGGGTGGTTTTCAGGCTACTGAAACCTTGCCTTTCTTTTTGTGTTCACAGACGAGGCCCGGGGCAAAAACTGTGGTGTCTTGGTGCATTGCTTGGCTGGCATTAGTCGCTCGGTCACTGTCACCGTGGCTTACCTTATGCAGAAGCTCAATCTGTCTATGAACGATGCCTACGACATTGTCAAGATGAAGAAGTCCAACATCTCTCCTAACTTCAACTTCATGGGCCAGCTGCTGGACTTCGAGAGGACACTGGGACTCAGCAGCCCCTGTGACAACCGGGTGCCAGCACAGCAGTTGTATTTTACCACTCCCTCCAACCAGAATGTCTACCAGGTGGACTCCCTGCAATCCACGTGAGAGGACCCACACCCCTCCTCACTGGAATGTGTCCAGTCCTTCAGCAGTTTCTCTTGGCAGCATCAGCTGGGCTGCTTTCTTTGTGTGTGGCCCCAGGTGTCAAAATGACACCAGCTGTCTGTATTACACAAGGTTACCAAGTGTGGAATCGGTTAATGCAAATGGAGAGGTTTGCTCCATTCTCTTTGAAGAACAGGACTTGCTATGTATACACAGGCAATAGGTTTGCTCCGCACCCATCTGTACAGGCTATCCCTGCAGGAACTGGGATCCAGGACTTCTAGGTAGAGAGGGTAGGGCCCAACGGTAGGGTAGGAGCATGCTCTTTAGGGCCCTGGACGGCTGTTTCCTTTTGCATCTGGAACTGACTATATATTGTCTTCAGTGAAGACCCGTTCAATTTTGCATATAGAGGAGCCAAAGAGAGATTTCAGCTCTATTTGTGGTATCAGTTTGGAAAACAAAAATCTGATACTCCATTCGATTATTGTAAATATTTGATCTTAAATCACTTGACAGTGTTTGTTTGAATTGTGTGTGTGTCTTTTTTTCCCTTTGATGGGTTTAAAAGAAATTATCCAAAGGGAGAAAGAGCAGTATGCCACCTCTTAAAAGAAAAAAATGGAAAATTTTGCTCTTTTCGAATCCAAAGGGTGTCTTTGCAGCATGCTTGACTTCACCAATTCTGATGACATCTTCTTGGACACTATATCACTAAGAGCTTGTTATGGTGATGTCATTAGTGTCTTTCATGTGTCTTCCTTGTGAGTTTTTTTTTTGTCTTAATGTGTAGTTTGACTATGTCTTACCTTTGTAAATATTTTGGCTTGAGTTGTCTCAAAGGGGGGGATATCTTGAAAAGACACCAAATCATGGGCTCACTTTTTTTTTTTTAACTTTGGCTGTGCTAAACAGTATATTACCTCTGTATAAAATTATTCAGGGAGTGTCACCTCAAATGCAATACTTTGGGTTGGTTTCTTTCCTCTTAAAAATGTGTATAAAACTGGAAGTGTGTGTGTGAGCATGGGTACCCATTTGGCAAGAGAATGCCTCTGATTGTGAAGAAGGGAGAGTTAAATTGCTCTATGATGTTCGTGGTGTAAAGTTTTGAGCTGGAATTTATTCTAAGAATGTAAAACCTTAAATTATTAATAAATAACTATTTTGGCTATTGAATTTTTTTTTAAATCTTTTCTATTCTTAATGATACATTTTATAAGTTTTTCAGTCAAGGATTGATAGTGGCTTGTATGCATAACAGGGCAAACTTGATACTCTTTGAACTATTCCTAGAAAGTTTTTCAGGTGTAGTTTATGAGATTTATCTTTTGCTTCAAATAAAGATTATATAGCATAGACTAATTATATCATGTATATGAACAGTACTTACTATAGTATTTAAGATTTTAAAGCCCCAGAGAAGCCATAGAGCTAATTTGCTGAGGAATAAGATTTGAATATGGATAGTCATAGAGACGTGTACCAGAATAACAAGGTAACAGCCACATGTGAACCTCTCCTTCACCATCAATATCCTCTGCTCAATAATACTTAGACATGACGGAGAGGAAGTGGAGCTAATTCTTTTTCCAGTTTGTTGTACTGTTTGACAGTCTTACAGATATCCTCATGTTGGAATAACATGAATCTAGAATGGTGTCTCCCTTCCCCTCACATGCATGTGGCAAGGCATTTTTTTTTCTTTTTTGAGTTGGAGTCTCACTTCGTCGCCCAGGCTGGTGTGCAGCAGCATGCTCACAGCCACCCTAACCTCAACCTGCTGGGCTCCGGTGATCCTGCCTCAGCCTTCTAGGCGCAGGCTACCGGTCCTGGTCAATTTATTTTTGGTAGAGCTGAGGTCTCACCAAGTTGCCCTGGCTGATCTCAAACCTATGGTCTCAGGAAATCCACTCACATCAGCCTCCCAAAGTGGAATAAAGGCTGAGCTGCTGGGCTACCGAGCCCGGCCAGCAAGGCATATTGCAGCTTTCTCACTGGGCCTGCATGTGGCTTTAGAGTTTCACATTGGCACATGAGATGAAATTTTGCCACCCCTGTTCTGACATGCTTTTGTGCTTAACTGGTTAAGAATGTGGGTCAGAAGCCCTTATTGAACCTTGTCAAGGTTATTTTGAATAGTTTTCTTTCAAGCTAAAGGCTTTATATCATTTTCCTCGGAACCTTCCCTTCCCTCCCAAGTGCAAAATTATACAAACCAAAATAAAAATGTAGGAGGGTGTATGGAATCAAAAGACCTAGCACATACTTACACTGGGAGGGGTGAGGGGGAAGGAAAGGGGGCTCTTTTCCCACGAGCCCAGTGTCTTCATCTGAAGTGGGGAGGAAGATCAACTTTTCATTGACATGGCCCTTGTAAGATGTCACTAGGACTGCCTGGTCACCTACATTTTAGCAGACAGGTGGCTCTCATCCTATGGCAAGTAACATCTGACTCCACTGTGATTCTTAAGCAACTAAGTATAAAAGCACACAGAGATGGTGCAAAAAAAACAGTCTCTCTTGTCTGGGTGTCCCAAGTCAGCAGGAGCACAGAAAGGAGAAGTGGGTTGCAGTTCAACTTGGCTCGTGTTAATCCTGTTCTGAACCGTTTCCGCTGCTGGCATTCCCTAAACTGCCTGTTCAAAGTAGGGATTTGCCAGTATCCTTAGCAATTTCCTGTCCAGCTGCAGCTCGAGTAGCTGGGTGCTTCTCCCCCTCCCCCCTTTCTTTTCTCTGATTTCTATTCTCTTTCTTTCCTTCATTTTTAATTTTTAAAAATCTTTTAAAACTATGGACTGTGGATAATTTTAGCACATTTCCTCTTTGCGGATTATTATCTCTTTCCCTCTCCAACCTGCATACATCGAGTTCCTACCGCTGGGTGCAAGCCGACAGCTGGCCTCCCCGGCACTTCCTCCCGCTTCGCTGTGGGTTTGTTGTTTGTCAGTCCACTTCTGAAATTAATAATGTTTTCTGGCCGGGTGCCACAAGCCATTACCACAAAGGGGAAGTAACACATATGAATAGCAGGAAGCCATGCAGGGTCACAGTGTGAGCTGAACCTGTGGAGGGAACATAATTGAGCCTGGCCCATTCAGCAAGTGTCTGATGGCAATTTGGGGAGAGGGAGCTCGCTGCATCTAAGCAGCTCAAGCTGTGAAAAAAAAAAGTTTCCAATAAATTGGGAGCAAATGGTCTTTGTCACCAGTCTGAATAAAGGAGTGAGAGCAAGAGGAGTGTAGGGCCCCCATAAAGTTGCAATGTCTGAGGCTCCCCCCCACCTCCTGGTGTATTGTCCCATGAGGCTGGTGAACAGAGGGGGGCCTGTGACTCTCTATTCCCACAAAAGGACTCATGGTAAAAGGGTGGTTTTTACGGTTCACATAGCCCAGAAGATTCAAAGGGCTATTCTCGCTCCTTTTTCTTCTATGGAAGGTGGAAGGTTGTCACTGACGACCTAGGCCCCCACCTCGCCCGCGCCTCCTTTCTCCCAGCTATCCCGGGCTCCTCTGGTTCCTTTGTGCTGGCAGGAGCCACTGAGGGCGATCGCTTTGCATCTTGGAGTCGGGCTGGTTTCGTGAATGCAGACTGCACGGTTACTAGGGCAACCTTCACAGCAGCTGCCTCTCCTCCGCCTCCCTCCTCACCTGCTGTCCCCATTAGTGGCTTCCCCAGGTCTCTGAAAAAGCGCTACCTTTCCTGGCCTTCTGGGGGGGGGGGGGCTAGGGGGCTCTGGGCGAGGAGGTTAGTTGTCTGCTGTTTTTGAGCGGTGACAGGAGACAGGGAATGTGGTGATACATGGTATAAACTGGTCTTAGGGTTAAAACTGGAACAAGAAAGGGTTATCTGAGGATAAAAATACCAACACAGTCTTCAAAGGAATGAAAACGGAGACTTGCCCCAGCCTGACAATTAGACCTGAACTCTCACTCCTGCTCTCCTACTAATGAATTGGGAAGCCCTGGGCAGGGCACTGAGCCTGGACATGTTTCTTTTTTCTTTATCTTCTTCCAATGCAGGGTCTCACTCTGTCGCCCAAGCTGGAGTACGGTGACACAATCATGGCTCACTGCAGCCGCAATCTCCTAGGCTCAGGAGATCCTCTTGCCTCAGCCTCTTGAGTAGTTGAGACTACAGATGTACGCCACTACATTTGGCTAATTTTTTTTAACAATTATTTTTGTAGAGATGAGGTCTTGCTATGTTGTTCAGGCTGGTCGTGAACTCCCAGGTTCAAGCAACCTTTCCTCCCACCTTGGCCTCCCGATGTGCTGGGATGACAGGTGTGAGGCGTCCCATGCCCTGGCCCATATTTCTTTTTTCTTGTCTGTAAAATGAAGAAGTCCTTGTTTCTCATTCTTAGATTCTCTTATAATCCTAGCCTTCTGGTCGTGGTTGGGTGACAGGTATTACATGATAAAATGAGATGCAGAGTAGGTGAAACAAATAACTAACATTCGTTATGGGTACCAAGTATTGTATTTTTCATCTTATTTAATCCTCAGAACAGCTCGGTGAAATGGGTCCTATTATTTTTATTTTCTCGAGAGGAAACTGAGGCAGAGAGAGTACAATAAAACCCAAAGCCACCCACATGGGACCATTCGAGAAGGTGCACATAGACACTGATTGTTTCTGCAGGAACTGAGCTTTGAACCTTTGGCTCTTCCTGTTGGAAACAGATTGTCACCAGTGTTTGCTCCTTTTATAAAGTCCCATGATGTTGGCTAGGAAGTGATGTCCCCATTTTGCAGATGAGGAAGTTGAGGAAGCAGAGGTCATTGACCTGCTGAATCCAACCTGAAACTGACAGCCAAATCATGAGGAGGCCCCCACTGGTGTGCTGGCAGACAGGTGTCCCCCTGGAGGCTTCCATCCTTCCTCCCACAGGGAAGTTGTCTTTCTTGGGCCCATTAACACGTAAGTTACAAAACCGACTTTCCTAAGGACCTCTAAAGTGGCTAGTAGCCATAGGATGGCATGAGTAAACTGGTCCCAAAGAAGTTCACTTGCAAAAAGAAAAAAAAAAGGCCGTAGGAGGTGGCTCATGCCTGTAATCCCAGCACTTTGGGAGACTTAGGTAGGAGGATTGCTTGAGGCCAGGAGTTTGAGACCAACCTGGGCAACATGGTGAGACCTCTGTCTCTAAACAAACAACAATAGCAGCAATAATAAAAAAGTCCATTTCCTCACCCTGATCCCTCCTAGGGGAAAACTAGAAGAGGGAGATGGGGTGGGAGGAAGGGGAAGACAGGAAAAGGGAGGGAGAAGACATATAGTGGATATCTGAAGAATAAGAACGGGAAATTATTAGCTTGGACAACATAGTCAGATCTTGTCTCTACAGCAACAACAAAATTAGCCCAGTGTAGTGATGTGTGCCTATAGTTCCGGTTACCTGGGAGGCTGAGGTGGAAGGATTGCCTGAGTTCAGGATATCGAGGCTGTGATGAACCATGATCATGCCACTGCATTCTAAACTGAGTGACAGAGGGAGACCCTGACTCAGAAAAAAAAAAGGAAGGAAGATAAATTGGCCAGCTAATGAGCAAATAATGGAAATAGGGGCTGGGGAGGGGGACATAGTCCCACAGCATGGCAGGTCATGTGGTAGCTGGCAGTAAGAAAATATCCATAAAATTCCTCTTAAGAAACCAGTCTTCAGTCCTTCAACAGCTTCAAAAGAATTACTCTGGGTGTCCATTGATATGCAGTTCCGCACACAGGCATAATTGTGTTCCAAAAGCTCCTGTGAGCCTTCCAAATGCCTTTCTCCTCCTATGTCCTCATAGCTCCCCAAGCAGTGGGCTCCAAATTGGTCTGGTTTTGGTGAACGCGTCTTCAAACTTCTTTGCAGTCCAAAATCGATTTCCTGGGACTGTTGAAGGGCATGGAACAAAGTTCAAACAGTTCACAAATATTTATCCAGGCCTTGATGTGCGCTGCCCTGGTTCAATGAAACAAGGTAAAAATAAAAAGGCAACCAAATCTTTAACAGGAAGACACAGGGCTGGAGGCAACGTTCTGTTCCCACACAGAGCCACTTGATCTTTCTGCTGCCCCAAATCAAAGAGGCACCCTTGAGAAACAAGTGGACGCGTCCTTGTATGTGCCTATCTGCTTCCAGCTAACGTTTTAGACTTTACATTTTATTGTTTTATATAGAAAAGGATTGATAGAGACATGTAAGAAATTTGACCCACCCACACCCCTACTTTGTCATAGAAACCACTAGAAAAGGTGTGCAGATCCACTGTCTGTGGCTGGCATCATTGGAACGTTTTGAGCCACCATACCTTCAAAAATGAACTCTCAGCCAGGAGCAGTGGCTCACGCCTATAATCCCAGTACTTTGGGAGGCTGAGGCAGGAGGATTGCTTGAGCCGAGGAGTTTGAGACCAGCCTGGGCAACATAGCAAGACCTCATCTCTACAAAACAATCAAAACATTAGCCAGGCATGGTGGTGTGCACCTGTAGTCCCAGTTACTCGGGAAACTGAGGAAAAGGATTGTCTGAGTCCAAGAGGTTGAGACTGTGGTGAGCCATGATTGTGTTACTACACTCCAGTGAGACTCTGACACAAAACAAAACAAAACTGAACTCTCAGAAATGGGAAGAAATATCATACATTATTTGAGGATGACATCCAGAAAAGCACAAAGCAAGTCTGAAAAAGTTACTAGTCCTAAGCTAAATTCTCTCTTTCTGACTTTTGGAGAAAATCTAACTATTTATTACATAGAGGATTTTTCATTATTTTTCAGTTAAGCTCCTATTGCAAGTGTTAACAGGAGAAGAAGGAAAGAAAGAGGGACTTGCAGAAAGGGATCTTTGGGAGGACATAGTTTTAGGACGACTGCAGTAGGAATGTCTTCTTATCTTATGTTCCAGTAGTTTACTGCTACATAACAAAGCTCCCCAAAACCTAGAGGCTTCAAACAACAACAGTTATTTAATGTTTTCGTCATTCTGCATTTGGGAAGGGCTGGGCAGGGATGGCTGGTCTCTGCTGGGTGCAGTGTTGTCTGGAAGACCCAACTGCTGGCCGGGGGATCTATTTCACTCAGATCTCTGGGACCTTGGTCAGGGACTGGGGCCAGGGACTTTGATTCTTTTCCATGTGGCCTCAGTTTTCTCACAGTCTAGTGGCAGGGTTTTGTGGGTGAAATCCCGAGAGAGAGAGGGCCAGGTGGAAGCCGTAGTGACTTTTATGACTTGACCACTTCCAAAGCAACGTGTAGTTCATTACCCATAACTGTAGCATCCTTGCCACATGTTTGCAGAAAATTCCCCACTCTTCAAAACCTGGTTCAACATTTGGTACATCCCAAAGCACTTCTAGGCCAGGTCCACCTATATCTAGATTTGAATCATCAAAAGTAGCTATTTCTTCAACTCTCCGTCTCTGTTTCCACATCTGTTAAATAGCGTCAGTCAGTGGATTTTCAAACACTTTTAGGCCCAAGTCCCATATTAGTCTCCAAGGTCTCCTTGTAAGGTTGTGCAGATTGGGCACTGCCATTTTCATCTTTGTCTGGTTGATTCAGTATTGTCTGGGGCAGCTCAACTGTAGGCCAGAGGCTCCCTTTTTAAGGGGCTCACTTGCAATGCAGTACACATAGCTTTGGAAGTTGTAAAGAATATATATATATTTGAGTTGGAGTCTCACTCCGTCACCCGGGCTGGAGGGCAGTGGCACGCTCACGGCCACCCCAGCATCGACCTGCTGAGCTCCGGCGATCATTACACCTCAGCCTTCCAAGTAGCTGGAACTACAGGCACACACTACCACGCCTGGTTAATTTTTTGAGTTTATTGTAGAGATGAGGTCTCACCATGTTGCCCAGGCTGGTCTTGAAACTGCGGGCTCAGGCAATCCTCCCGCCTCAGCCTACGTTTTTTTTTTTTTTTTTTTTTTTTTAGTCAGGGTCTCACACTATTGCCCAGGCTAAAGTACAGTGGCATGATCATGGCTCATCACAGCCTTTACCTCCTGGGCTCAGGTGATTCTGCCACCTTAGCCTCCCCTAGTAGCTGGGACTACAGGTGCACATGACCACACTTGACTTTTTTTTTAAGAAACAAAGTCTGACTATGCTGTCCAGGCTGGTCTCAAACTCCTAGGTTAGCTATCTTCCTGCCTTAACTTCCCAAACAGTTAGGGATCACAGGTGTGAGGCACCAGATCTGGCCAAAGACAAATTCTTTGCAAGGCATGACAAGAATATTTTTCAATAGAACAGATATAAAAAATTGGGATGCCCAGTGATATGGGAGAAAAAAATTAATTAAAATTAATTAATTAATTAAATTGTGAAGTATAGTAATCACTGTGGTTCTTTTCTGACTAGCCTCCCTTCCCATTTACATCTTGTTAACAGAATTTTACTGTATCAGGGAAGATTAGGTTCAGAAGTCTACAACAGAAAACATACACTGATAATTATCAAAACTCATGAGGGGTTATTCTTGTCTGTAAAAGTCAGGAGATGGTAATTCTTGGCCTGGTAGGGCAATTTTACAAGGTCATTTGAGACTCAGGCTTATTCTGTCTTTAATCTGAAAGGTCACAAGATGGAGGCTTCCTCTCCAGTCATATTCAAATTTCAGTCAAAGGAAGAAGGAAAGAGAAAAGAAAGAGAGGAAAAAAGAGTTCACTTCTTTGCAGAGTCAGTTCCCTTAAAGAACCTACTTACACCAGGTTCCTATAACAGACGTATATTCTGTGCACTTAATAGCCAGAATTAGTCACAGCGCCACAGCTAGAGAGGATGGGGACAGGCTTTTAAGTTGGGCACAAGCACCCCTCATACAGTTGAGGTTCTGCTATGTAGGGGAGACTGGATATTTATTACCCACTTACTTTTCTGGAGAAAACCCCACTCCCATCATAGGGAAGGGTACATGACCCCAAGTCAGGCCAAAAATGCCTCATTTTCTGGTTTCAGAAATTGGTTCAGAGAGGGACATGATTTAATGTCAATCAATCCGATTGTGCTCTGGATTCATCTATGGAAAGGATTTTCTCTCTGAACCCCAGTCCTATTGAGTCAGAATTATTGGAAGTAAGGCCTGGGACTCAATTTTTTAAAAAAAAGTCCCCAGGTGTTTCTTTCCTGTTCGGAAATTATCAGCTATGTCATGTGTATTAAACCAGTATTTAATTTAGTATATTGTCTCCCAGGACCTTTGAAGGACAGTGTGAGAGGGAGTTTGTTGGATGGCTTTTGTAATTTGGCCAGCAAAAGGCTGAGCAAATAATTTGGCTATAACTGTGCCATGACTGTTATGGGCTCTCACAGTAATAGATGCTCCTAGAGTTAGGGTTTTTTCCTAATTCTTTACTTACTACTATAAAGTAGCACTTGAAAACATTAATAGTCCTAGAAATACTTTTTACATTTTACCAGGGTTTATCTTTTCAGACTGGAGTGTTTAAAAATCTCTGAGCTGAGCTCAGTGGCTCACGTCTGTCATCCCATCATTTTGGGAGATGAAGGCAAGAGGATTGCCTGAACTCAGGTGTTCGAGACCAGCCTGAGCAACATGGCAAGACCTCGTCTCTACAATAAATACATAAATAAAAATTAGCCGGGCATGGTGGTGCACACCTGTAGTTCCACCCTCTTGGAAGGTTGAGGCAGAAGGATCACCTGATCCTAGCAGGTCAAGGCTGTGGTAGCTGTGAGCATGCCACTTCACTCCAGCCTGGGTGACAGAGTAAGGCTCTGATTCAAAAAAATTAAAAAAGAAAAGTCTCTTTGGTTTTTTTTTCCAATCCTAATCATTTTAGGGGACCCTCTTCAAATAAATTCCAGTTTCATTTTGACCTTTTTGAGGTTTAACGGCTGGAGTTACCCTCAGTGTTTCTGGAGCAGATGCCTGCTAGTGTGCGTGTGTGCGCGCTAATGCTCCTGAGATTGTGCTTTCTATTTTGTTTTTGACATCCTTCCTGATGATGCTTGCTTTTGTGACTGCCACAATGCATTGGACCGACTTCTTCGGGGAACAGTCGACAATGATGCCATCATCTTCTTTCTGGATCACGTATGCACTTGGAACCCTCAGTCTTCTGAGCACAAGGTAAGTTCTCTTTTCCTGTGGCAATGACTGTGTGACTGACTGCCCTGAGTGCAACTGTCACTGCCACTTACATGGCTCTGTGAGACCTTCCTGACATTTATTCTTGTCAGGTTGATGTGTCAATTGTCAGATGTGTCTTGGTGTCCTCTATAGGTTTGAAGTTGTACTTTTTATTGACATTTGTGTTACTTGGAAAATGGTGAGCACAGTGGGGCTACACTCAGATTCATCAAACATACATTTTAAAATTTGTCCTCAAGCAGAAGAGTGATTATCCCTTTAATCCACCCTTCTCATATCCATCAGCAACCCACAATAATCATGGAATCCAATTTGAAAATGCACCTTTATGATGATTTCAAAAATCCTTTTCCCCTTTCTCCAGTTCCAACGAGATTGCTATTCCCAAACCTTTACTATAAGGAACTTTTGAAATCACCTCTTATCTCTATCCAAGATTTCACATTTTTAAGGCTCTTCTCACTCGAGGACAAAAGCAATTTGATTCAAAAAGTTTTTTAAAAGATCCAGGCGCGGTGGCTCACACCTGTAATCCCAGCACTTTGGGAGACGGAGGCAAGAGGATTGCTTGAGTCCAGGGGTTCGAGACCAGCCTGGGCAAGTTGATAAGACCTGGTCTCTACAATAAATCAAAAACAATTAGCCAGGTGTGGTGGCACTCGCCTGTGGTTCCAGCTACTTGGAAGACTGAGGCAGAAGTATCGCCTGAGCCGAGCAGGTTGAGGCTCCGGTGTTTGAGTCAGAGCCCTACTCTGTCACCCAGGCTGGAGTGAAGTGACACGCTCATGGCCACCACAGCCTTGACCTGCTAGGCTCAGGTGATTCTTCTGCCTCAACCTTCCAAGAGGCTGGGACTACAGGTGTGCACCACTATGCCTGGCTCACTGCACTCTAGCCTAGGTGACAGAGTAAGACTTCGACTTTAAAAAAAAAATTTAAAAAGAGAGACGGCTTCATCAAACTACAGATCTGTCCTGGAGTCCACTCACTCATTTTTTTTAGAGACAGGGGTCTTGCTCCATTGGCCAGGCTGGATTGCAGTGATATGATCATAGCTCATAGTAGCCTTGAACTCCTGGTCTCAAGTGATCCTTCCACCTAAGCCTCCCAATGTGCTGGCATTACAGGTATGAGCCTCCCAGAGTGCTGTGATTACAGGTGTGAACCACTGTGCTAGGCTGGTATATAATGTTTTTATACAGAAAATGGAATCTGCATTTCAGGAGTCCTTCCTCTATATCAGGCTGATGTTAGATGCAGATGATTTCTTCTAAACTTTGGTACCCTCTTTTGGGGTAGTGGCTACTCTCACATAGCAGTGAAGTGCAAGGGCCCTAGAACTTGGCTGCTGGGTTCAAATTCTGGCTCCACTACTTACTAGCCATCTGATTTTAAGCAGGTGGGTTAACCCCTCTATAATCAGTTTCCTTATCTTTAAAATAGAAATGATGTATGGACATGGTGAGACTAAATGATAAGACACTCAATATGATTAGCACAGTGCTTTGAGTAACTAACACAAGTTGTCTTGGGAAAGAAAACCTTGTCCTCCACCCTCTTAGATCAGGATTTTGGGGGCCTGCAAATTAAACTCACAAAAGATAAATTAGCAAGAGAAAATATAGATTTGAATTCATAGAAGTACTTGGGAGTTCACACAAGAATATGACCCAAAGAAGTGCTTAGAACTGAACTTAACAGGTGAAGAGGAGGGAGAGACCACTTATGGGAAAACAAATGACTTGTAGGAAAGATAAACAGATCCTCAGGAGAACAGACAGGAGATATGCTAGTTTGTGACAATGCCTTTTTTTTCCTTTCAATTTTATTCTATTTCATTGAATTTGTGTTTCATATTGAGGAAAACTGACATATTTTCAATATTTAATTTGCCAATGCATAAGCATGTTGTATAGCAATTTATTTACTTTCACTTAACTTTTCCTGACAGTTTATCATTTACTGAATGTTTTTATGAGAATTATTCTTTTTTTTTTTTTTAAGATGTGGGGTACAATTCTTGGGTAAGTACATAAGTGTTCATTGCACAGGTAAAGTTTGGGCCTCTCCTTTGTCCCCATTTCGCCTTGTTTGAGACTGGGTACCCTTATTGATGTTATACCCCTCCAATGCCTTTTTAGGTGCTTTCAATCTTTCCTGGTTATAAAACTACTGGGAGGGGATTTATGGCAGCTGAATTCTTTTGGGAGGCTCCACTTTTAAGCAGATAAGGGGAGGTTAGAAAAAAAAACTCTTCACAGTGTTATATCCTGGATCTTTAGCTCTTATTATCGCCATTTTATAGATGGGAATATGGAGGCTTAGATAAATTTATCTTGGATCATCAAGGTGGTAAATGGTGACCTGAGATTTGAACCCAGGCTTGTTTAACCTTTGATCTTTCCTCTGAGAGATCATACGAGGAGAAGTGCTAATCTTATCTGAAGATTCTAGGGGAATATAAATTCTTTGGAATGAACATAACACACTAGACCTGAACTTCATTATTTGCAAAGTGAGAATGCTGAATAATATAAACTTTAAGTGTTTTTTTGTTTGTTTGTTTGTTTTTTCCTGAGTTAGGATCTCACTCTGTTGCCCAGGCTGGAGTGCAGTGGCTCACCACAGACTCAACCTCTTGGGCTGAGACAATCCTCCTGTGAAACTGGAATTACAGGCACATGCCACCACACCCTGCTAATTTTTAAAAAGTTTTTGTAGAGATGAGTTCTCACTATGTTGCCCAGGATGGTCTCAAACTCCTCGGTTCAAGCCGTTGCCCAGGATGGTCTCAAACTCCTCGGTTCAAGCCATCTTCCAGCTTTGGCCTCCAAAAGTGCTGGGCTTACAAGCATAAGCCTCCTGCCCAGCTTTAAGGGCCTTTTTACCTCCAAAATTATTACGTATCTTGGGTGTTCTAAACATGAACAATCTTAGAAGAAACTGTGGTCATGTTTCAAAGCATTCACCAGCAAAGACCTCGCAATATGTGTATGAGACCACCCACGTCCATGCACGCACAGCTGCGTATGCGTTTCAGTTGCCCTGAAAGGTGATTGTCTTTGGAAGGAAAAGGGAATGTCCTAAAATGTAGATACTTGAGTTATTTATTTCTACTGCACATGCTGGTGACCAGGATTCTGCACGTCCTCAGGGAGTGTCTCTTCCAGGCCTTTTCCAGAAGGTGATTGGCAAGGGAAATCCTTCTAGAAGAGATAAGTGGCTTCTAAAAGTAAACTCAGAATAAACGGAGTACAGATTCTGTTTACTGAATATTTCCTGGTTGATGGCCACTAACGTGCAGCCCTGCATGGCATGTTCTTCGAGAGATGGAAGACATGAAGTTGAACTCTGTCTCTCTGTCATTTGGGAAAGATATTTAGGAGCTGTCCCGGATGAAAGATGACATCATTTCAGTGCAGAAACTCAAATCTATAGTAATAGATGCTACAACATGGAAGATGCGTTTACTTTGGAGACCACTGAAAGATGTGACAGATTTTTGGAAACTCATTACAAAATCTGTTACGTATATTTTTTTGTGGTTTATTACATTTTCAGGATATTTTGCACAGCCACAACTTACTCTATGAAGTCTGCTTCCTTTATGCTAAATATCCGTTGTGTTTTGCATGGCTACGTTTCAGAGTTGCAGGGTTTTGCTGATGGGTTATTCTTACCAAAGTCTTCCCTTAGTCCTCAGAGGGCAGATGGGATGGGTGTAAGCTTGAACCAGCTGATTCAAACATTGTCCATTTCTTTTATTTTGTTTCTTTCTTTCTTTTTAAATATTTCATTTTTAGATGTTGGATCTTCGTGATGCTAATCTAATAGCCTAATTCTGGAATTGATTCTGACTTTGTCAGATGAGTTCTGCAACCTAAGGCCAGGCCAGTTTTGCTTTATTTTAATTAATTAATTATTTTTTTTAGAGACAGGGTCTCACTCTGTCACTCAGGTTGAAGTGCAGGGGCGTGATCATAGCTCACTGCAGCCTCGAACTCGGCATAGGCCAATTTTAAAGTCTGATCGTCTGTGTGGTGAGGTCCATTCTTATACTAAAAAACAAAGGCTAATGTAGGGGGAAACAAATGTCAAAGGACTACTAGCTGACACCCAGAGTTGCTAAGATAGTAAAAGGAAAAACACATCCTTGCTTTTTACACTATTGGAGGAAAAAATAAAATAAATAAAAGCTAACCAAACAAAATACAAGGAGACCTCTGGAGAAATCAGTCACCATTAACCTCCCAGAACTGGTCTGCATGGAAAGGAGAGGTCGGCTACAGCTCAGGAGTGTTGGAGAAACAAGAAAGTAGGAGGTAGGACCGCTCAACGACTAAGGTTCCAAGGGGCCATTAAAGCCAAAGAAAAACTAAATCCCTCGGATGCGTAGATTGGAGACTTGGAGAGGCCCTTACCAAAGTGGGTGGGTCTCCCAGGTCATCAGGGAGTCCCAGAAGGACAGAAGAAGCTGAGGCAACAAGTAATGCCTTCCAAGGGAAACTGGAGTTAAACCATCTCTCTCTGTCTCTCTCTCTCTCTCTGTCTCTCTCTCTCTCTCTCTCTCTCACTCTGTTGCCCAGGCTGGAGTGCAGTGGCATGCTCACAACCTCTGCAGCCTCGATCTGTTGAACTCAGGCAATCCTTCCTCCTCAGCGTTCCAAGTAACTGAAACTATAGGCATGCACTACCATGCCCGGCTTATTTTTTGATTTATTGTAGAGACAAGGTCTCACTTTGGTAAGGGCCTCTCCAAGTCTCCAATGTACGCATCAGAGGAATTTAGGCCCAGGCGGGTTTCAAACCCCTGAGCTCAGGCAATCCTCACCCTGCTAGGATTACAGGCTTGCGCCACCGGGTCAACCTCTCTCTTCTTCCCTTCCTTCCTTCCTTCTTTCTCTTTTTTTCTCTTTCTCTCCTTCTTTGTTTATTTTACAAGTGGGGATTTACTACATAAGTCAGCTGCATTCAGGTGAAGTTTGGGCTTCTAACTGACCCTCTCTTCCCCTGACAGTGAACCAGGTACCCAGTGTGTTGCTACATGATCTCCTCCTCCCTCCCCCACCTCCCTCCCTCCCCCCCCAGCAATATCCAGGACCTGCCAATCCCACCCTTGTGCGCTGGTGACCAGTGATCAAGACCCACTTATAAGAACATAAGGTATTCAGTTCTTTGTTTCTGTGGTAGTTAATTTAGTATGATGGTCTTCAGCTGAATTCAGGTTTCTGTGAACACCATGATTTTGTTATTCTTTATGTACCGCATTTTCTTCATCCAGTCCATTTTCAGTGGGTACCTGGGTTGCTTCTATGTTTTTGCTATGTCCTTTAACTTAGTGTAGTATGTGGGTAGAAGATGGGGAGAAGTGAGATTTAAGGAAAGAGCATTAAAAAATGTTTTGGAGCCTGTTTCTTAATTTGAAGTAGTGATCAGCGTTTTTAGGGCTTTATTATTTTATTTAGTTGCACCTGGGATTTCTTTTGATGGGAAGAAAGAATTTCTTGACATGTGCCTAAATAAATGAATTTTCTGTCTTTCTTTCCTAAAGTCACTCTTTAGAACCCAAGACTTTGGATTCATAATCCAGACAACTTTGACAAAACCTACTTCTTAGGCTTGGGAGTAAAACCAAGTTGAGTGTATATCAGGTTCACCACTAATGCGCAAGCTATTTCCAAGACCTAGGCAAGACCTAGTGGCAACAATGTTAGTGGTGGGGTTGTCTAAACCTCAGGGTTGTCATGAAGCCAATGGCTGTGGCATGTTTGGCAAAGAAGCTGGCACGTACCACAGTAACTCTCTGATCCTGAGCAAGGACCCCATTTCTCTTGACTTCATTCTTCTCTTTGATGAAAGTCCCATAATGGTAATCCTTCCAGGATTATTGTGCAGTTGATATGTGATGGTGTGCTTGCCAGGCTTCTTGGCAAATTTCCCCTCTTGTTTCAAGTCTCAGCTCAAATGCTAACACTTTGAGGAAGCTTTCTGAGTTCTTTAAACAGGTTTAGGAGTTGATTTTTACACGGTCCTGTGGCAATCTGCCTTTTGTAACCTTTCATCATTGGGGTATAGTGTCTTTATGGAGCAGAGTTGTTAAAAACTAAGCTTTGAGATAGGCTGAAAATCTATGCTGAGCCAATACTCTCTGAGCTGAGTTAGTTAATTTCTCTGAATCTCAATTTCCTCAACTATAAATAAAAGCAATAATATCTAGTTTATAAGTACTGTTGCTAACTCATTACCTAGAATGGTGCCTAGCACATGCCAGATAATAAATACCTATAGAACATGTGAGTAGGAACAGTGTACGTATTAACGAAATGCATATGTAAAGCTCAGTGCCCTATACTTTGTAGACCCTTAATAAGTATTTGTAAAGTGAATGTTTAAAAAGGGTCTAGGTCATTGAATGTCATTAGATAAATAACGTGTACAGTCAACCCTCGGTATTCGTGGGAGATTGGTTCCAGGACACCCTTCAGAAACCAAAAACCAAGGCTGCTCAAAAAATGGTGTAGTAACAGTGTACAACCTATGAACATCCTCCCATATACTTTAAATGGTCTCTAGATTGCTTATAATATGTAATACGATATAAGTGCTATGTAAACAGTTGGCATAGTGTATTGTTTTTGAAATTTGTATTTTTAACCATCTTTTTAAAATTCAAATTATTTTAATCCACAGTTGGCTAAAGAAGTTGATCCACAGAAGAGGAACCCGAGAATATGGATGGCCTATATTCTGGGGGTACAAAGGGTTTGAGTATTACGAGGGGGGACCCCCAAAAACCTAGAATTTATTTATAAAATATTGTGCATTTATTCTTACATGTTTAAATTTCAGTTACTTTCAAAGTCTCGTCATTTGATGCAACACCTATTGTTATGCTTTTTCCACTGCTCAAAAGTTTTTGAACTCGTCAGTTTTGATGCCTTTCAGTGCTTCTGCCATGTTTTTGTTTCACCTCTCTCATATCGGCAAAGCATTTCCCTTTGAGGACTTTTTCATCCAGAGAAACAAAAAAATAACTCGGGGCGAGAGCAGGTGAATAGGGAGGGTGGGGCACCGAAGTCTTGCTGTTTTTGGTGAAAAACTGCTGAACACTCAGCGGGATGCCGGCAGGTGCGTTGTCATTGTGGAAGAACCAGTTGCCTGTCTGCCACAGCTCCCGGCATTTCTTCCGTAAATTATGACACAACTTTCTCAAAATTCCAGATAAAAGCTTTGGTTGACCAGTTGATCTGGAGGAACAAATTCTGAATGTACTAAAGGGGCCTGCCCCCCAAAAGATAATTTTGTTTTCTTGGGTATCCCTTGTATATAAGGTTTTGCCTAAAAGAAACAGGCAAATACATGAACGTTTGCTAAATAGAATGAGTCACCCCGAGATAGGAAGAAAGTCTTTGGGACTCTGATATGCTAAATATGCTTAAAATTACAGAACACTTTGGAAAAAAGGGGCCTTAAAGATTTTGATCCAACCCTTTTATTAATTTTCACTCTTGGTTGTTTGGTTTTCGCTCTTATTTGAACCATTATCTTCCTTTTACTTACTTTGGATATACTATTTCTAGCCTCTAATGTGGAAACCTTGGCTTCTTAATTTTAGATCTTTCTTTTTTTTCAGATAAGCATTTCAAGCTATAAATTTCCCTTTAGTCTCTGATTTAGCTGTATCCATAAAGTTTGATAAATTATATTTTCATTATTAATCAGTTCAAAACATTTTCCAATTTTCCTAGTAATTTCTTCTGGGTTCTATTCATTATTAAGAAGTGTGGTATTGCCGGGCTCGGTGCCTCAGCCTGTAATCCTGCGCCTTTGGGAGGCTGAGGTGAGTGGATTGCCTGAGCCTGCGGGTTCGAGACCTGCCTGGGCAGCAAGACCTCATCTCTACAATAAATCAAAAAATCAGCCGGGCGTGGTAGCGCATGCCTGTAATTCTGGCTACTTGGAAGGCTGAGACAGAAGGATCGCCGGAGCCCAGCAGGTTGAGGTTGCAGTGGCCAGGAGCGGCCACTGCACTCCAGTCTGGGCGACAGAGTGAGACTCCAACTCAAAAAAAAAAAAAAGAAGAAGAAGTGTGGTATTTGATTTCCAAACATTTGGGATTTTTCTAAATATTTTTATTATTTATTTCTAATTTACCTTCATTATGGTTCAATAATCTACTCTGTATAATTTTAGCCTTTTTTAAATAATTGAGGCTTGTTTTATGGCCTATCATATGATTTATCTTGGTATATACTATCAAATATCATATGATTTATCTTGAATATACTATGAATATGAAAAGAGTATGTATTCTGCAGTTGCTGGTTAGTGTTCTGTAAATAGCAATTGGTTTCAGTTAATTGATAGTGTTTAGTTCTTCTACATTCTTACTGACATTTTGTCTAGTTGGTCTATTAATTACAAAGAGAGGGCTATTTAAACCTCTGACTGATTGTTGAATTGTCTATCTTTCCTTTAATTTTGCCAAGTTTTGCTTTGTGTATTTTGAGACTCTGTTTTAGGCATATACTGCCATTCAAAAATTTTTTTGCAGATGAGAAAGGTTAAATTTTGTAACATGCTTAAAATTTTTTTTGTTTGGGTGTTTATAAATGTGTAGAGGCTCAAATTACAAAGTTCATACCATGCCTACATTCATCAAATATTTTTAAAAAGTACTCTTATAATTCTCCCATAAGAGATAACCACTCAAAAGTTTTCCTTGGGTTAAAAAAATGCTTATGTAAATATACAGAAAAGGATATTTTTGTATTTTTACATAAGCAGGATTATATTCACATGTTTTCCTGCAAATTTTTCCTCCCAACTTTAACAATTTAGGAAACATCTTTCCATTTCACTTAGTATAACTTTGTCTCTTAAAATTTTTTTATTACATTGTATTCTATTGTATGCTTATACAATAATTTATGTTATCAACCTGCTATGGTGAAATATTGGCTTCTTTGTAATTTTCACTATGATCAGTAATGCTGTGATACAAATTATTGGCTTATTCTTGCTTAATTATTTTCTTTGGAGAACTCCTGAAATTGGAATGACTGGTTCAGTCTCACACATTTTGTCCCTGATTCATGTTGCTTGATTGCCTTTTTTCAGATTTGCTACCCTCATCTCCTTGGCCACTGACACTCTTTTTAGTCTTTCTCAGTCAGTAGGGTGGCATCCATTCTAAAAACTGGGGTTCTCTCCACCACATTAGAAGAGTACGCAATGTCAGGTCCAAGTTGTTAATGGTAGAAATATTGAAGGCATGTAAAGTAGGGGGAAGAGGAGGCTGTGATAAACTTTCCACCTCTAACTCTCGAGTCCCCTTGGTTCCATAACATGGAAGTAGAAGAAACAAAGCAGAAGAGAAAAATGGAATCTTATTAGAGATGTGTTTGGTTATGTAAATTTGGTCTAGAGTACTTTAACATCAGATCTCTGTTTCCTTCAACCTATTGCTGTCAAGAAAACAACCCCTCCCACCCTTATTTGGTGCCCTACGTTTGGAGGAAACATTGCAGAAGACAATATTCCAGGGCAAGAATGCCCAGGGCAGGGTGATGGTGGGAGATACACTAGGTGTTCCTTGAGCACCTGTTCTCTATATTTCAGATGCTTTACATATGATCTCACACCAACTGAGGGTTAAGCAGTGGTGTTGCCATCATCTATCTGTCTATACAGAGGAGAATCCTAAGCTCTTAAAGACAGGCACACGCTGTTAGAAGTGGCAGAGCCTGGATTGGGTACGGGTCTATGCACTAAGGAGCATGCTTTCTGGTCCCCATGACTGTGCCCCAGGGAGTGGGAGTTGGAGTGGGCCTTGAGGAGCAGGAAGAGGAGAATGAAACTTGTCTCAGCCCTCCAGGGGACAAATGTCTATGTGAGCCCCAAGGGAACCTAACTGGCAGAGTTCATAGATCAAGACTCAGAACTGTCCTAAACTGCCCCTTGCTTTTGGCAACAGAGGGCTTATGTTTGTTTCCAGAAATCACAGTAGTGGTCACAATGAAGCTGTGTTCATATGTAATCAGGGTTGACAGAAATTAATTTTTAATAAGAGGCTCCATTCAAACAATTGCCCTTGGGGCCCATGTCGGGGTCAGTCGCTCAGGGCACTGGCACAGCGTGTGCTCTTGGCTGTGGCCTGGGGAATGTGTGTGTGTGTGTGTGTGTGTGTGTGTGTGTGTGTATGTGTGTGTGTGTGTGTGTGTGTGTCTGGTGTCTGGTGGGTGTTGGGTGGGGGCGTGCTGACTGGTCTTTGTCAGAGCTTAAGTCAGGAGCAGGTCTAGGTCTGCTATTATTTGATTTCCAAAAAGAATAAGTGTGGTCACCCCCAGAAAAGTTCCTTCTGGTTCCTCATATTAAGTGCTCTTTCAATCAATTCAAGGTCTGGCACATGCCCAGGGCATGCCCGTCATTGTGGTTTTATTAAATGCTGCTTACCCTGTGCTGTTATTTAAGCCTCACAGCAACCCTGCAAGGCACGATGCCACCAGCCCCGTTTTATAGATAAGGACAACCAAGGCTTAGAGAGGTTAAAGAGCTCAGATTCCACAGACAACGAGAAAGTTGGGAGGCGGGATTCCATAACGCTAGTGCTAAGTCATTCTGTGTCTTCTCTTGCAGACAAGTCTGCATCTTCACCATCCCGCTGAGGACCAGCTATCAGAGTCTGGAGGCACACTGTTGAATCTCTTGCACAGTTGCTCCATCTCTCTCAATGGAACTATGTAAACAACCAGATGCCCACTGGCAATCTCTCCCATGCTCTAAGTCAGTCACCTCTCTGGCCTGTTTCCAACACCAATAAGGTGTGCTCACACCGGTTTCAGAAAATCTGGGGGCTTCCGTGTTTTGTTTTTTTAGATGCTGCTTTCATTTTACTCAGGAAATGCCCCCGCCTTTGGGGGGCTCTGCGAAAAGGCAGAATCTTGTAGCTCTGCCTTGTCCATGTGGGCGGCACTGCCATTTCCAGCATAGCAAATATATCCTCCACCGCCTCCAAAAGCCTTATTGGGAGACAGAATGACTTCTCTCCTCAATTACACAGGTCGGTTTAAAAATAGAGTGCAGGGGTTTCCTTGTCAGGGAGCTGTCAGGCTGCCCACTCCTGACAGCTTCTTCTACCTCCCTTCTCTGGCGCATGTCAAAGCATTTTTATTCTTATTTTTAAAATGTTCTGCTGAAGTTATCTGGAGCTCTGAAATTACCAAAAATGCTCATTGAAAGTATCTCAGGGTGCCTTGAGAGACGCTTCTTTTTCCTGCTTTAAAATCATGCACAGTTTGATTTTCCATGCTCCATCGTCTTCGCAGGGGCATTGTTAGCATGAAAATGAATTTTAAAAATATATTCCAGCAGAGGCGAGTGCCCTGACACAAAAAGTTCTGCTCCGTGTCAAGGCAAACTAAGTCGGGGGGCACAGGGTGGCTTTGGTGCCTAGTATAAATCAGCCTGGAAAGGAAAAACACCGTAAATAAATAGAAGACAAAACAAAGAAAAACTAAACACATAAAAATACAGTCTGGAAATAAAAGCAAATGATCATAATAATAATACTACGGCCCACACAGAAATGCTGGGAAAAAAAGAATAGCCTGCCCCTTGGATAAATATTCTCTGGTTCAGTCTTTTCCAGAATGCAGGGTTTGTTGAAACGCCTCGTCCTTTGTGTGGGGGAATGTAGAAAGCTCCATTTTTTCCGTGACCTTTGACCCTCCATCCCTCTCCTCTTATCTACACTGGCTGTCCCTCCCTTATATGGCTGTTCTCGGAAGTCCAGGAATTTGAATGTTATGTGAAAGGCTCCTTCTAATTGGGCTCGGTGACATTCATGTCAAATAGGAGATGTATGAGGGTCACCCTGCAGAATATCAACAGGGACCCCATCTGCCACCCTGCCTTGCTTCTGACATTCCATTAGCTGTAAATACCAGTCCTGGGGAAATGGCCCCTGTCTCCAGCCCCCACCACCAGCTCCCCCCCACCCCCACTGTTTCCTTAATCCACAAACAGGATTCCCTAGCATTTCTTTAACATTTCAGCTCTGCAGAAAGATGTTTCCTTTTACCATCTCACTTGCCACCCATAGAGACCTGTGAGACAAGGACAGGTTTTATTAAATCACGTTCAGTTTACAGCCAGGGAATGTGAGGCTTTAGAGGCTCTGGCTGTTGCTTGAGAGGGCAGAGCTCATTAAAAGCAGGGTCCACGTCCTCCCTCCCAGGCTCCTTGGCGCCCTATCTGAGTGGATTGCCCTAAACAGAATGCTTCCTGACTTAGGACGTCAGGCTCTGTTTGTGGGTCCAAGTCGTAATATGAATGCTCATCCAGCTGTATGCCTCCACATTAAATCAGCTTTCCTTATCTCAATCTAAATGACTTCATGCTTTTAGGAAGTGTATTAGCGTGGATCATTCAACAAATGTTTACACTGCCCTACTTTGGGTAGATAATAGGGAATAAAACAGTCTCCACCCTCCTGGAGCTTATGTTCCAGTGGCAGAGACCAAGAATAAAGAAAGAAGGAAAGAATGAATTCCTGTAGGAGGGGCCGCGTGGTGAAAAGGGCTGAGGAAGAAAATAAAGATAGGTGAGTTAGGTATTCCTAGTTTATAGGAGGTGATCATAAAAGGCTTCCCTGATATAATGACTTTCCTTTCTTTTCTTTCCACCTTCCCCCTCACCCCTCCCCTCCCCTCCCTCCTCTTCCTTTCTTTTCTTTTCTTTCTTTCTTTCTTTCTTTTTCTTTCTTTCTTTCTTTCTCTCTTTTGAGTTGGGTGACCTCCTGAACTCAGGCAATCCTTCCTTATCAACCTCCTGAGTAACTGGGACTATAGGCAAGCACCACTAGCCTGGCTTATTCTTTTTTTTAAACAAGGTCTTGCTGTGTTGCCTAAGCTAGTCTTGAACTCCTGGGGTCAAGCAATCCTCTTGCCTTGGCCTCCCAAAGTGCTGAGATTACAGGCATGAACCACTGTGCCTAACTGTACAGTGACATTTGATGAGATGCCTGATGATTTGAAGAAGTGAGTGCTCCAGATATCTGTGGGCAAAGCAGTTCTAGGGAGGGGTGATGACATGTGCAAAGGGCCTGGGGTGGGAGAATGTTGGACAGATCAGAAGAAAAACAATTAGGATAGCCTGGCTGGAGCTGAGGGAGGAGGTGAACAGTAGGTGACAAGGCCAGAGAGGTCAGAGAGGTAGGCAGGGAGGTGTTGGTAGAAGACAGCCCTGAATGAGAATTTTGGCATAAACTCCGAGTGAGACAGGACTCCTCTGGAGGAGTTTTTCTATGGGATGCTAGTGTCAAAAGGGGATTTAGACAAATGTCCTCATCCTGCTGGACTGTGGCCTGGCTCTGACCCCTTCCATCCCAGACTCTGTCCCACTCAGTCTCTCTTCATTGTTCACTGGGGGTGGCCGCATGACTTGCAGGGGCCCCACGCAAAGAGAAAATGTGGGAACTCTTGTTCGGACAGCAGGAAAAAGGTACAATGAATTGCTTCTCGGCCTTTTGGCTAAGGTCAAGTGTGAAAAAGACATCATTAAAGGGACCCCAATATAAAGCTTTTCCCTTCCTTCCACAGCCTAATTCTCAGCTTGTCATGGGGTTTTAACTTTGCTCTTTGATATAATTCCCAGTAAAGAAGCATTCACACTTAAAGCTATTAGTATAAATTTCACCATTCATCTTTCTGTTGTGCAGTGCCACTTTTAAATGCCAATATGAGAGCCTCGTGCATGTATGCAAAATCACTAAAATTATATATTCCATGTCTGGTAGTTTATACACACATGTGTACTTTCCAACACAGTGGTAATGCTGCACAAAGTGAACTCTATGGTTTTATTTCTGGCTATACTCATACTCTGCCTTTTGCTTACTGGCGAGTAAGGAAGAACTGAAAGGAAAGGAGCTATTGATTGTCTGATCTCTCCCCCTTCCGTTTTTTTGAGGCAGGGTCTCACTCTGTCATCCAAACTAGAGTTCCATGGCATGATCACAGCTTACGGTAGCCTTGACCTCCTGGTCTCAGGCGATCCTCTCGTCTGAGCCTCCCTAGTAGCTGGGAATACAAATGTGTGCCACCAGCCAGGCAATCTTTTGTCTTTATTTTATCTTTATTTATAGAGATAGGGTCTTGTTATGTTGCCCAGGCTGGTCTCAAACACTTGGGCTCAAGTGATCTTCCTGCCTTGGCCTCACAAAGTGCTGGGATTATAAACCTGAGCCACTGGTGCCCAGCTCCCCTTTATCTATGTCATCATTTTTGGAGTAAGAGGTTGTCTAGCAACAGGAAAGTACCAGGAGTCACAAAGGATGTCATAGGCTTCCTTGGTTGTTTGAGCCATTGCATTTGAAGTGTGGTCTGGCTGGAATGGAAAGCGTGGTCCTCAGTGTGATCAGCACACCACTCTTCAGTCATAGATGCAACACACTTGCCTTCTACTCACTTTCTGTCTTACCTATCTCCTGAATTCCAATGTCCACCAGAGTTCAGTGCCCAAGGCATTGCAAATGCGCTGTATGAATGGGGTAATGAAGGGTGGACACCCCCAGTGTGGGTCTCTCCTATGTTCATGCGCACACCTCATTGTCCTTTTGACCTTTACTTAAAAACACACACACACACACACACACACACACACACACACACACACACACACACACATACAATGACCAGGCGCAGTGGCTCAAGCCTGTCATTCCAGCACTTTGGGAGGCCGAGGTGAGAAGCTTGCCTGAGCTCATGGGTTCGAGACGAGCCTGGGCAACTTCATGAGACCTCATTTCTACAATAAAATAAAATTTAAAAAAAATTTAACTGGGTGTGGTAGTGCATACCTATAGTTTTGGCTACTTGGAAGGCTGAAGTGGAAAGATTGTCTAAGCCCAGTGGGTTGATGCTGGGGTGGCCGTGAGTGTGCCACTGCACTCCAGCCTGGGTGATGGAGTGAGACTCCAACTCAAAAAAAACCCCAAAAAACACAAAGGCTCAAAGATGAAGTGCCTGAGAATTTTAGGATGGTGACATCAGAACATGAAATTAAGCTCATGCACACCCATGAAGCTGGCCCTGTTGTTCACACTGCTTTTTCTAGAATTAGCCTGGCCTGGACACATTAAAGGGCCGATTGCAGGGGGCCTGAGGCAAGTAAGTCCCTGTGTCTTGGCCTGGTGGCAGTTCACATTGCCTGTAAGGAACAGGGCTCTTAATGAATTCTGGTGGAGATGGTACTCATTTAAACAGGGAAGGGGAGAAAGGGACTGAAAGACAGTACAGGTGACAGAGAGAAAGCAGGTAGGGGTGGGAGAGAAGACACAATGGCCGATGGCGAAGGCAGCTTCCTCCCTCCCCACAAGGGCTCTTTCCTGCTCTTTCGTAATGAGGGGTAAAGAATACCCAATGGGCTCAGAGAAAGGGGTGCCAGAATGGTAACGCTGGTTTGGGTTGAAGAGTTTTTAGTCTTGCTAGTGGCAGGGTAATTTTAGAGAAAAGGAATACTAACAAAATTAAGAAAATCACAGCTGGGCTCGGTGGCTCAGCCTGTAATCCCGCACCTTTGGGAGGCTGAGGTGAGTGGATTGCCTGAGCCCGCGGGTTCGAGACCCACCTGGGCAGCGAGACCTTATCTCTACCATAAATCAAAAAATCAGCCGGGCGTGTTAGCGCATGCCTGTAATTCTGGCTACTTGGAAGGCTGAGGCGGAAAGATCGCCGGATCCCAGCAGGTCGAGGCTGCAGTGGCCGGGAGTGGCCACTGCACTCCAGTCTGAGCGACAGAGTGAGACTCCAACTCAAAAAAAAAAAAAAAAAAAAAAAAGAAGAAAAGAAAATCACCACGGCCCAGGAATAAAGAGGCAAAGTTGGGTATGAGAATTAGGAATTAAAAAAAGGAACTAGTTTACGTCTATAATCCTAGCACTTTGGGAGACTGAGGATTGAACCCAAGCATTCGCGATCAGCTTGAGTAACATAGCAAGATCCCGTCTCTACAGGAAATAAAAAAAATCAGCCTGGTGTGGTGGGACACGCCTGCAGTCCCAGCTACTGGAGAGGCTGAGGAGGCAAGAGAATTGCTTGATTCTAGTTTGAGGTTGCTGTGAGCTATGATCACACTCACCACTACCCTCCAGCTTGGGCAAAAGAGTGAGACCCTGTCTCTTCACACAAAAAAATGAAACAATTAAAAAAAATTACTTTAAAGATATGGGTACAATTCAGGGTTAGGTACCTATGTGGCCATTGTACAGGTCAAGATTGGGCCTCCCTTTGGTCCTCACTTCGCCTGGTTTGAGATTGGGTACCCTAAAATTAAATAATTTTTAAGGAACAACAACAAAAAAGGAACCAAGAGTCTACTGATCTCTTATGGGAAATGAGGGAGAAGTAATGACTTTAGAATGGCCATTGTGTATGATATATATCTAGCATCTATCTATCTACCCATCTATCCATCCATCTTTCTATCTTTTCCCTGGGGGAAAGATGAAAAAGAGTAGGATCACCCTGAGGTTGGATAAAGTGTCCAAAACAGACATGTTTTTGGAATTTGGAGAAAATGAGAAACTTGGGCTTTGGTTTCAGACTGAAACTAACGTCAGAGCAAGACGTGAGAAAGAAACTGGTTACCTGACGTTTGTTGGTGATTTATGGCTAGGGTGTGGGAGTAGAGTTGTCACCTACCAGTGGTTACAGCACAGGAACCTTCCATGGGCCATCTGTCTGTGAGGAGGAGTGCAGAGGGCTCTCACAGTCCCCCAGGACTAAATCTAGAACCATTCTGAGGAGATGACTGTGGTCCACCCAGCACTGCTCTCGGACTAAAACAAGAGAAGCCCTGGCCCTGGGCCCCACCTAGAGGCCTCGTGCTGACCTCCCCTGGGATATGATGGGAAAGGAACCTGAGAGGCCGATAAGACATGCCCATCTGAAGGCCGTACCCTCCTTTAAGGCCATGCTTCAAATACCCAGGGCCCTGGAACTCCCCAGGCCTGAGTCCAGACCCTGATTGGGCCTCTTCCTGAGTTTGACTTACTTTTGTGTGCACTGTGGCATTGCTGAGGGACGACTTAGGCCAAGTTAGATGCTAACTGAGATATACCCAAACTTGTCCTTGGGGCAGCCTGTGGTGCAGGATGGATCCAGGAGATGCCAAAGGGAGTGGGCAGGAGGCAGGGGTCAGGAGGTGAGTCTCCCCACATGACCACGCACCAGCAGAATGCTGGGGAGTCCAAGGACATTGAATCTGAACCTGGCCTTCCATGTTATTAAGAAGGGATAGTTGTCAAAGCAGGAAGATGAATATATTTAATTTGGTCATTTGTTCACTTCTTAAAGTAATTTTTTTTGAGTCAGGGTCTCACTCTGTTGCCCAGGCTGGAGTGTGGTGGCACAATCACGGCTTACCACAGCCTTGACCTCCTGGGTTCAGGTGATCCTTCCACCTCAGCCTCCCAAGTAGCCAGGACTACAGGCACATGCCACAACACTTGGCTAATTTGTGTGTGTGTGTGTGTGTGTGTGTGTGTGTGTGTGTGTGTGTGTGTGTTTTGTAGATATGAGATGTCACTATGTTGCTCAGGCCAGTCTTGAACTCCTGGGCTCAAGTGATCCTCCCACCTTGGCCTCCCAAAATGCTGGGGTTACAGGTGTGAGCCACCACATCTGACCTGAAGTAACTTTTAATGACTTACTCATTTGCTATGTGGGCATTCGTTCGTTCTCCTGCCCTGCCTCAGTGTGACTTCTAAGTCTACTGACCTAGAAGATGGTGGGGTGGGGTGTGAGATTTCCCCATTACTATTATTGCTTTTTAAAATTATTTTTAGTAATTACAATGGAGACCCTGAAAAGCTGAGAAGCAGAGACTTTCTGCTTAAATGTGTTCTCAATTACTTCTCATTTTGTGAATGGGTATAGTTGCTTTTAGGTGAAGAATAAAAATATCTCCATGTTTTGGGCATCATTTCTCCCTTGAATACCTTGTACAGGAGGGAAAAAGATGGAAAGACCAGAATGACTGGTTTAGCTGAGTATCCTGTTTCAGTCAGAGGCTTGGGAGACATTCTTTTCTCTGGGAGCCAGGCTAGGAGTTTTTCCACCAATCAAGAGAGAAGCCACGTTGTAAACAGGATGGCCTGTTTATTTCCCTCTCTCTTTTAAGCTCAGTTTCTGAAATCTCTACCCCACCCTTAGGCTTGAAATTAGGAGTTTTAAGGAAGGGAAGTGAAACAGCTTGGTTAGGGAGAGCAGTGGATGTAGAATGTTCTGTTGAGTTTGGTTGTTCAAGTTCTGCCCTGTCCCCAGGACATGCACACAGAGCTGGGGTCCAAGCTAATGCTGTGGGAGCAACTTTAGCTTCCCTTTGTGGGACATGTGACCTGACTTATGTATGAGCAGGATGAACAGACGCCGTTCTTGTCAATAGCAAGAGGACACATTTCCCAAGCACTTGCTAATGTGCCAGGCATATGCTGAAAACATGATATACATTATCTCATCATTAATATATCCTAATAATATTGTTCTCATTTTACAGATGAGGAAATGGAGACTTGGGAAACTTAAGACACCTGCCCAAGATTTTATAGCTAGTCAGTTACTGAGCTGGACCTGAGAATGGTTCTTCTGATAACAAATTTCCTGCTTTTGGTCACAGTGCTGTACTGATCAGCTTTCTGATAGTGCTTGGCATGAGGCTGGGATAGTTATTTCATTTACTTTCTAGACGACAAGTGTTTAGAAAGGAGACCACCTCGTTGGTCCCAGTCAATGAATTAGATGTAAAAGCACAGATCCAGACGGGCCAAATGGCTTGTTTGAGACCAAACAGCTAGTTCATGACAAAACTAGCATCCATCCAGGTATGCTAGGTTCTTGTGGGCGCTTACTCTGCTACATTCTGATGAAGAACTTGTTTGGAAATGTAGTTTGAGTAAAGGCAAGTGGGGAAGGAGGAACTGTTTTCTTTTAAAGTTCAAATCTTGGGCAGAGTTGCCAATCTCTCTTGCTTCCTGTTTTTTCTTTGCCCTGAAGCCCGTCCTGTGAATTTTGAGAGCTTTTTATAAGGAAATGAATAGCATAGGGTTTGGCCTTCCAAGGTCATAGGAAGGATGAGGGCATGTCTTCGTTTGCGTTGTTTTCCGCTATAACAGAATGCCTGAGAATGGATAATTTTACAAAGAACAAAAACTGATTGGCTCACAGTTCTGGAGGTTGGGAAGTCCAATGCCAAGCCACAGGTATCTGGTGAGGCATAGTTTTAGTCATTTGTTCACTTTTTAAAGTAATTTTATTTTATATTTTGAGTCAGGGTCTCACTCTGTCGCCCAGGCACCTGCCCAAGATTTTACAGCTAGTCAGTTAGAATGTAAAAAGGTGGTCCCCAGATACCACTTTTTGTTTTTGTGGTTGTTCCATCCAGACTCCTTTTCTTCTCTTCATTGATGAGTAGCATGTAGGTGGGGCAGGAACAGCACACATCCTCCATACTAAACTTTCACATGGGACCAGCCCTTTGTTATCCAGCCTGCCTATTAGGAATCATGGGGGGAAAGTCAGGCAATGGCTCTAACATAAAGTACTTCAGCATAAAAAAAAATAAGATGAGTTTTAAAAAGGAAGCTAAAAGGTTTTGGAACTTTGACCTGCCATAGGGGTTCAGTAGTTATATCAGTTAGCTCTGGCAGTAGAACAAATGTCCCCAAATGTTAGTGGCCTGACTGAGTGGCCATCATTTGTCTGCTCACAACTGTGTGAATCAGAAATCTGTGCTGGGCTCAGATGGGAATATTCATCTCAGTTTTCATTGTGGCCAGAGGGGGAACGAAGTGGATGGGTTGCAAAGATGGCCGTGACCATTCCCTCCTTCCTTATAGAGATGTCCCTTGGCAATGTGCGTTTGCCCCTTCTCCATTAGACAGGGCAGTTTATTTCTTCACCTCTTATATCTGAGTTTGACCATGTGACTTATTTTGCTCCAAGAGACATTAGCAAATGTGGCCCAGCAGATATTTGAAAAGTACTAGCCCACTGGGGCTTGCTCTTTGCTGCTGGATACCTGGGAACCACTTTATTATGTTTTAATTTTTTTCATTTTTGAGTCAGGGTTCCACTCTGTCATCCAGGCTGGAGTGCTTTGGCATGATCATGATCCACTGCAGCCTCAACCTCTGGGGTCAGGTGATCCTTTTGCCTCAACCTCCTGAACAATTGGGACTATGGGCATGCCCCACTATGTTCGGCTAATTTTTTAATTTTTTTGTAGAGATGAGGTCTTGCTATGTTGCTCAGGTTGGTCTTAAACTCCTGATCTCAAGCCATTCTTCTGCCTTGGCCTCCCAAAGTGCTGGGATTACAGGCATGAGCCACCATGAAGGTTGGGACCACCTTTTGAAGAAACTTAAACAGGCTTTTTGGAGCATAAGACGGTAATTAGAGAAGATACCAACCATCTTAGCTGTCCTGGCTGAGGCTCCAGGCGTGTGCGTGAGGTCATCTTAGACTTGACAGTGTGTGTCAAGTTGACCAGACCAGGAGAACTGAGAAAAATAAATCATTGGTGCTATGTGCCCCTTCATTCACTTTTGGCTTGTTTGTCTAAAATACCACAATACTATCCCAATCAAAAGTCTTATATAGTATAGTGGTTTTTGAAAAAACCTACCTTTGCATGTTTAAAGAGTCTGAATGACAGGCTAGCAATTTAAGGCACTTTTAATACATTTTTTTTTTTTTTAGTTGGAGTATCACTCTGTCGCCCAGACTGGAGTGCAGTGGCTGCTCCTGGCCACCGCAGCCTCAAGCTGCTGAGCTCCGACGATCCTTCCGCCTCAGCCTTCCGAGTAGCCAGAATTACAGGCATGCACTACCACGCCCGGCTGATTTTTTGATTTATTGTAGAGATGAGGTCTTGCTGCCCAGGCAGGTCTTGAACCCGTGGGCTCAGGCAATCCACTCACCTCAGCCTCCCAAAGGTGCGGGGTTACAGGCTGAGCCACTGAGCCCGGCTATTTTTAATACATTTTGCTCCACAAAATGGGGCTATTGATATTGTTTGGTGAAATAAAGCTCACGGAACTGTTATTATAAGGCAGAACGTCCTCACTGGCAAATAAATTTGAACCATGAAAAGAAGATCAAGCTGAAATGTTGGTTCCATAGACTTATAGAACAACTCTAAGTGAGAGGTTTCACTTCTCTCTCCCTGTGGAGAGAATCAAAAGCTAAAACTACCTTCAAAGGATCACCTGGACGATCACCTGGCACCTGCAACACATTCCTAAATGGATAAAGGTCAAATTTGCAAACTAAATTAACAATGCTCATGAGTGAGATAGTTAAAAATAAAGATGCAATCTGGTGAGTCTTTTCTTGCCTTCCTCTTAGGCTATAAGTTGTCTTTAACTGGGACTAGGAAAATTCCTTCATATGTTTTCACTTCCTGGGTTAGTGGGTGGTTTATAATAGTCGTTCTAGTCACATTAATGTCTTGAGAAAAAAATTCCATTCTACTTTCGACAGATGTTGGCGCATAAAAATCCACCAAGAAATGCTCTCTGCCGGTGTGCTGTTGGCTGTAGATGGAGAGCTAATAAGGAAATGCTCCTTTCGCCCAGATGTCCTAGGTTCCTTGCTGTTACTCCCACTTTCATTGGGACACAGCTGCCTCTGAAGGCTTTCCGAATAAAAGTCAACATGCAGCGGGTGGTGGTTGAGGACTGAGACAGCTCCTGGGTCAGGGTAGTGGTGGTGGAAGGGGTGGAGGGAAGCTGGGCTCATGCGGCAGACCCATAAGAATTAGGACTACGGGAACAACTGGGCTGACCTTGTGGGTCAGAAACCTTTTGGATCATGAAAAGTCTAAGCCATTTTGTTTTGGAGTGTTTTTTTTTTGCAACAAAAACCCAGTAGAAATAAAAATAGAGCAACTTTAGAAGAGTGTTCAGGCCAGAGTACTCCTTAGGAAAAATATTACTGATTACAGTTGAGATAATTATAAAAACAAAGCTTATCAGATGAGAGTAGCATAAAATTACTATTATTGAAACTAATGATGATGACAATGATTCTGACAAATACAATGTCCCTTATTTCCTCTAACAAAAGTCTGACATACAATGATCTCAACATAGCAAAACCCCTTCTCTAAAAAATAAAAAAAATAAAAAAATAAAAATTAGCCAGGGATGTGGCACACACATGCAGTCCTAGCTACTCAGGAGGCTGAGGAAGGAGGATCAGTTGAGCCCAGGAGGTCGAGGATGCAATGACTTGTGATTGTGCCACTGCACCCCAGCCTGGGTGACAGAGTGAGACCCCCATTTTGGAAAATAAGTAAATGAATAAATTTCATTTACAAATTTCATTAAAAAGTGTGCCCTACACTCTGATTTGTAATACAGGCATCTATTCTGTTCTATCTAAAAATATTTTTCAGGGTTTAGTATTAATATAAATATTTTAAAAATCTGTAAGAATTGGAAACTTAAAGGACGATTTTTCATACACAATGTTACATAATTTAGCCAGATTACTTTTTTTACAGACATCTCAACTGTTGGGGGTCGGGGAAGGGAACCTTTTGACTGGAAAAATCAGAACTTATCATAACTAAAGGGTGTGAGGTCCAGGGGAAGAAGACCTGCAGGGACTGTGTAGAGAGTAGTGGCAAGGGTTAAGGGTACCCATTACAAATTCTTTGAGCTGGTCTTGACTTGAGGAATTGAAGTCTTCCTTCCAGTTCTTCAAAGTCCATCAAACTGAATCTCTCAGCATAGTTTAGGTGCACTAACAGTATTTTCCCAAATATGTTCTTAGTAACATTAGTTTTTAAGTTGCTCAGTATGAAAGAGATAAGGAGTGAAACAAGTTTGAGAAATGTTATATGTTATATATATATTATATATTCAGTCCCACTTTTAGTCACAACGCACATTAGTATGGCATAGTGAAGACTCTAAGGAATATTCTAGTAAAGAAATGATTCCCTCTTTTTAAAATTCAGTGGTTGTCAATCCTATTTAAAGATACAAATGTCCTCTCCACCCCATAAAATGTTTTACATCCCACATATTTGGCATTCACTTGAGAAATACTGAGATAGTTGGCTTAATTGAATGAGGCATTATGTGTATGTATAGGTATATATAAGTTGGGCACTTTGGGCAGATATAACAGTAAGTTGGGTATGGCATTCCTCTCTGAAAGCTAATTGTTGCAATAAGAAATATAAAACTGGTACACAAAAGTATTATATGAAGTAGAAAGAGATAAAGTCTATCTCAGTAGGATGCTTTCATTGGCAGTAATAAAACCCAGCTCAAAGTGGTTTGAATGATAAGAGGGAATGATTGGTTTATGTAACCGGAAAGTTCAGAGGTAGGTCAGGCTTAGGGAGCTTGCTTTGTCTGGGCTCTGCCTCTATATCTCCATGAATTCCACAGTTCTGCCATCCTCTGGGTGTTAACTTCAACCTCAAACTGGCTTCCTTCATGGCAACGAAAATGTCAACCTGCAGCAATGTGAGACAAATAATCCTTAACTTTCAAATCTAGGAAGATAAATCACCTTACACAACCTAAGGTGTGTGCTGATTGAACCTCCCTGAACCATTTGAAAAATGCCAAATGCCTATTGGTTTAGGTCTGGATTAACAGAATTGATGACTAAATCAAAAGAGATGGGATTATCCTCAAAGGCATAGACCCTACTCCAGGCAAAAGGGGTGGGCTCAATCTGACCAAAACCCTATGGTTGTTACCGTAGGTTACAAGAGTAGAACAATGTCATGAGAGAAGGACATCTTAGGAGCTGATAGGTTCATCTGCAGGGGATCTTGGTGGGTTAGCATTTGAGCTGATTGCAAAGAGCCTGAGTGGGCCTTAGATATGGGAAGAGGAGGAGTGAAGTACATTCAGGAGGGGAAAACTGCATGAGTCAAGTCAGAGAGGTAGAACAGTCTGGATTGTGAGTGGAGAGTGAGCTGTCAGGCAGACCCACTTGGATGGAATAGTCATAATAATATTTTCATTGGAAAATGCATTCTGCATTCCAAATACTTTTTAAAAATGAGGTTTTGAAACAACTCATTCGTAGACTTGGAACTCCCTGTTCTCTTAGAGTGGAGGCCCTACTGCAATTGACGATGCTTTTGTTTCAAGAGGTGTCCAGTTGCCCCATCCATGCAAAATCTTTATAGAAGAAGTAGACTTGTTTGAAAAGATGCCAGATTAGTACAGAGTTGACACATTTTATGGAAGAATATTTACTGACAGGAATAGAAAGTATTCTTTTTCTGTCTCTGAGGACTTTTTTGTATATCACTAATCTATGTAACAATTTAGATTCGCAATAAAATGCAGTTTTCAAAGTTATATTTGAAAGGAATGCTATGAGTTTTTCTCTATTGTTTACCATTTATTTTGAGTAACTAAAAGACCATCATGTTCTTAATATAAACTGCCAAGTTGGGTGCAGTGGCTCACTGTAATCCCAGTTCTTTGGGAGGCAGAGGTGAGAGGATTGCCTGAGTCCAGGGGTTCGAGACCAGCCTGGACAACTTGGTGAGACCTTGTCTCTAAAAAAGTTAGCTGGGCATGGTGGTGCACGCTTGTGGTTCTAGCTAGCTACTTGGAAGACTGAGGCGGGAGGACCACCTGAGCCCAGTAGGTTGAGGCTGCGGTGGCTTTGAGCATGCTACTGCACTCTAGCCTGAGTTACAGAGTGGGACTCCAACTTAAAAAAACAACAACAACAAATATATATATATTTAAAGCAGCCAGACAAAAGACTGAAGTCCATTAACAGAGTGAGTTAAGAAAAGAAGAGGAAAGTGCTATGATGTATGGAAAGCCAGATGCACAGTTACCCAGTAGAAGACAAAGTTCATTCCAGACCAATGGATGTGGCAAGATGTCTCCTTCACTTTTTCTTTTCATTTTTCATGTGTACACTTCTCCTTTTCCTCGAGGATCTAGCCTAGCCTTGTACCTGGCTTCCTGTGAAGTGATAGCAGGACATTTGTAAGTGTCAGCCCTGGTCCTTTTAAAGAACGTTCGGATCCTTCTCTAAGCAGCTACAGGCTTTGGAAGTGATCATTCCGCTTCCCCACGGGTGGGTTCTGAATACGTAATTACCTCCAGGTCAAAAGGAGAGGATTAACAGACCTGATCCTAATTGCTTGTTTTTGTAGAGTTGTTAAAAAAGATCTGGGCTCCAGAAACAGAGGCTGTAGCCAGACAGAAGGCAGCCTGGAGTTCAAAAGTCTTATAATCTTTGGCTCCACAGGTCTATAAAATTGAAGTGTTGACTGAATGCAAACAGCCTGCAGTCTGAGGGGCCCAGGCTCAAGAAGGGACTAGGGGCCCATCAACCATTTGAAAAGGCAGGGATTTGTCTAATGACTCCCGCCCAACTGGTTCATCGATGGCCCCATTGACTTCCTCTTCCCTATGAACACCAGATTGGAGCTGTCTGCCACACAACAGAGTTTTTCTAAGCTTCTGTGTTCTCTAGGATTTAAGAATAAATGAGGCCTCCTGGAAAGACCTGGCAGGAAAGGAGTAAATTGGAAATATTAAGGGGTAATGGTGCAGTCATAATACACCCTTGTTTCCTGGTGTCGCTCTTGAGGTAATAGTTATAGGCTTGTAATTTGTGAGCAAGAAGATTAAGCTCAATATTAAAACATTGTTGCAGGCAAGTAAGAGCAGGAAACTCTTTGGGGAAAGTGCAAGTGATCAGTCGCCCTCTCACCCCTAAGGATTAAGGGTTACCGGAGGTTATTAGAGTTAGCAAGTATGAAAAGTTTTGCTGGGTGAGAGGGCGTTTTAAAAATTAAGTCCCTTTGAGTGACTTACTTCACCACAGATCAAGCTCCGAGAAGGAAAAACTTAGTTTGAAAGCATAAACCACATGTTATACCTGATTGATTTGTGGAATAAAAGAGAGATATATAATTTCATTTAAGAAGATGTAACAATATCACATAAAAAACATTAAAGCTAAAGCTAATTATAAAAAGAAATTGTCAAAAGAACAATGGAGATAGGCATTTTTATTTTTATTTTTTTAACTAGGCAGAAACAGGAAAGGACTAACGACAATGTCTTCTTTTCTTTCTAAGTTGTATTTTTGTCAGCAAGCTAATTTCCAATGATTTTAACAGTGATTTATTTTATACAACTTTGAAAAAGGCATCAATGGAAATCAATTTTTTTTAAGTGTTTCAGTGAACTGGCTTCTTTCCCTTTCTCTTCAGAGGAAGAATCTTTTAGTTTGTGAAAATCTTTGTTTTACAGTACAATTTTTACATTTCACTTAAAAAAATAAGTACATTCATCTTATTTTAGCTTAGTGTCTGATCTTTTATAAAAACAGGAGAGTTCTAAAAGTCATGCTTATATTGCTAACCCCTATTCATTGTTACATTCAAAGTTCTCCAAAACAAACCAGAGTTTGACAATTGAGATCATATTACTTGTATACTTCTTGAATTTGTTTGATATCTTTTAAAACCCCAAACTAAAATAACCTGAGGTTCAAATTTATGGAAAGAGATACTTATTATGGGAACTCTGATTATTTACTTCTCTTTTTTTCATAAACAAGCACTTACAAATCCGTTATATTTCTAGAAAGTGTTGTCTCATTGATGATATGACTTGTGTTGGTAAGCCTCTAACTTTCTGGACCCTGGAATAAAATTTTCAACACCTGTTAGAGAGCTAGGCCTTAGAAACTAATTACAGCCTTATCTATTTAGAAGGAACTTCTTAGTTTAATTCTGAATAGAATGACTGACTATTCTGCCAAGACTTATGTCAGTTATGCGTATTTTGGACTTAAGTCTGGCAGCAACTCTTCCTCCAACCCTAGTACATCAGTTCCACAGGCAGTCAGAGAGAGAGATTGGACAAAGCTTGTAGTTTGTGTGGCAGGGTCCAGAATTGAACTCATGACACAGTTTAGATGTGCAAAGAAATATTGCTCCTTTATTTTGTCTAGAGCCTGTCTTCTCCAGGCACTCCTACATGCTGGTTTGTGGGCAAACATAATTAAATTTCCTGTCTGTTTCAAAATCAGTCCAATCTGACAAGTTAAACAATCCCTTTAGGTAATACTCAGTCTCTCATATGAATAAAATTATTCAAGGGCTCAGGTAGTTCTCATGGCTTCTTGTCCCTGTCTACAGCAGTGAGTCCCTGTGAGTGCAGAGGTGAGTATTGCCTGAGCTTGTATAGACAGCTCTGGGGCAAGGGGGGAGTATCTGGGGGTGTTTGGGTGTGATGCCTTTTACGTCCAAGGTCATGGTCATTGGTTCCTGGATTGCTGAGTTCTTTGCAACTTTTCAAGCTGAGATCTGCAGCACATGAACCTATGAGCTGTCCCTTTGGCTTGGTCAACCTACCAACATGGCTTTTGACTACTCAACCACAGAATCTCTGGTGGGTCCATCCTCTGGTCCTATGTTCTGGGGATCCTCCTCAGCTTCTACTGTGGAGTCCTTAAGCTTTTTTTTCTGGTGGGTGCCACAGCCTAATGGATTTTACTCTGAATCCAAGCAACAGAGAAACGCAGGGGGCTTGGGAATGCTGAATCTTCAAGGCTTTTGGCCTGACCACAGGCTGTACCTCAAACTGGATACTCTGCTAAACAGTCCTCTTTCAAGCACTCAGTCTGGGGTAGCTGATCTCATTGGTACTTCACTAGTTTAACACACCTCTTTCTTTCTGGCAGGAGCCAACATGGAGAAAATCTGGAGGCACATGTCTGTCTCTTTTCTTCTCTTCTCTCTCTTTTTCATTAATCTTATGTTCAGAAAAGGACCGGCTTTCTTTTGCTTCCTATGTGACACTCTGTCTAGCATAGAGATGGCCTCACTGTGATGGGAGGATAGGTGTCTCTTCCACACCATGGTAGAACTCTATGGTCTGAATCTTCCAGACTTAATTCTTGATATGCTAAAAGAAAGAATAAAGTGATCTGGAAAACTATTTCTCAATGTAATAGTATGACTTGCAAGACTGCTTTCCCGGTGCATTATCCTATTTTGCATCTCAGAAATGGGTTATTCTATATTACAATATGAATTTGCTGTGCAAAAAATATCTAGAACAATAAACCATCACAGCATCTCAGGGGATATCAGGGAGTCATGGGGAGTTGAGCTGAGACATATTGGATCCATTCCTTCTTTCTTTGCCCCTGCCTTGTTTCAGCAATATTCTAAATGTAATCTTATTGTGTGTGTGTGTGTGTGTGTTTCCTTTTCTTCCAAAATATGTCTGCGACCTCATCCTACTTTATCTTTATAGCACTTAGTCTTACTGAAATTATATTTTTAATTTGCTTACCTGTTTATATCCTGTCTTTCTCAATAAAACATAAGCACAAAGGGTGGTAAACTTTATCTGTTTTATTCACCACAGTATTCTAATGCCCTGAAAAGGATACACTCATATTAGGAACTCAGTAAATATCTACTGAGTAAATGAACTTGTAAATAGATGAATGAATCCAAATTCAGGCTCTGCCGTCAATTGGCATTTCAGTCTCTCTTTAGATTCAAGATCTCTGCAGCATTTGACCTTAAGGTTGCTCTTGCAGAGGCTTATCAACAATGGCTGACTGTCAGTGATTTTACTATAGATGCTTAAGCGTTCATACTTACTGAGGTCAACTCTGAGTTGGATCTTTATTTAGAAATGTTTTTAGTGCTTAAGAATTGGAGAGCCTGTTTTCTGGGGTTGCAGAGATGATTGTGAAATCAATAGAGGATAAACGTATGCAGCATTGAACAAGTGCTACATACTTTTCATAACACCCTATTCATATGTTCATCATTTTATTTTGGTGTCCGACCCAGGACTTGATACATAGTAAGCATCATTAGTCTTTATTGAGTCAGTTCAGTATGAAAGGTGAATCTGAAATTTTAAGTCCTTGCATAAATGATCCTGAAGTCATCAAACCCCAGGTAAAAATGATACAGTTCATGGTGTGTTTCTTCCAAAAAACAAACACGATTGCCAAACCTAGTCTGCTTTGTTTTGTCTTAATTTTATTTTTTATTTTTTTCTAGAGAATTTCCTTATTGAAAATGTCAGAAGTTTTGTCATGAAATTTTACATACCAGGAAAAATAATGGTGTTGTCATACAGTATTATGTACAGTATTAGCTAATTCAACTGGATCTTCATCTCTTACTCCTGACATTAGCTCCAGTATTTGAATTATATGGCAGGGCTCATTTCTGTCTTTTAAACAGTGCCCTTTTTCCCACTTCTTCTTGGTAGGAAATGAAGTTTTTACATATTTTGATTCAACATGTGTACTTTTGACTCCCACCAAGGTGCACCTGTCTTGATCATCAATTTTTCACTATTTATAGACTTAAAAACTTCCAAATTACCCTCAGTTTTCACTGAGCAACCATTAAATCCTATGTAAAGATCCAGGTCAATCAAGGAGCTGCTGCTTACGAGGTTTCATCAGATGAATGGACCATTCCCCCTACACACCAATCTCTATTTCTTTTCATTATGTCCAAAAATTCAACATGAGAGTTTTGACAACTCTTTTGAAACATTGGTAATTTTGTTTGTTCTGATAGTATCTGAGCTGAGTATCTTTGGGAAAAAACCATAGTCGGTCAAAATCAAGTCCACATTTCCCTATTGCCACAACTTCACCCTTATTGCGGTGGTCCCCAACCTTTTTGGCATCAGGGACCAATTACACGGAAGACAATTTTTCCATGGACAATGGGGCGGGGAAAAGGGCATGTGCAGTCCAATCTCACTGCTAATGTAAACTGTATTTTTAGCTGCTCCCCAACACTAACATTACTGCCTCAGCTCCACCTTGGATCATCAGGCATTAGATTCTCATAAGGAGTGGACATCTTAGTTCCCTCACGTGCACAGTTCACAATAGGGTTTGCGCTCCTAGGAGAATCCAATGCCACTGCTGATTTGACAGGAAGAGGAACTCAGGCAGCAATGCCAGTGATGGGGAGTGTCTATAAATACAGATGAAGCTTTGCTCACTCACCTGCCGCTTACCTCCTGCTGTGCAGTCAGTTCCTAACAGGCCACAGACTCCAGTCTGTGACCTGGAGTCTGCGGACTCCTGCCTTATTGTTTTCAGCAAGATCTAATAGCAGTTCCATTAAGTAAAGATCAGGGTTATTCATTTCAAATTCACCATATCTTGTAAGATGACATCCAACTGTGCTGAAAAACATATCTGAAGCGGTTTTCAGAAAGATGTCTTCAAAATTACTTAGCTCATATTTTTTTTTTGTTAAAAGTAATCTGTGGATACCATTTGTTTGTGCCACATACATATGTGCATCTTTACTGTCTTGTAGATTTCCACCTGTAATCATATACTTTTTTTGAGTTGGAGTCTTGCTCTGTCACCCAGGCTAGAATGCAGTGGCAAGCTCACAGCCACCCCAGCATAGACCCGCTGGGCTCTGGCGATCCCTCCACCTCAGCTTTCCAAGTACCTGGAACTACAGGTGTACGCTACCATAGTGGGCTAATTTTTTATTTATTGTTGAGACGAGCTCTCGCTAAGTTGCCTGGGTTGGTCTAGAACCTGCAGGCTCAGGCAGTTTACTTGCCTCGGCCTCCCAAAGTACTGGGATTACAGGCTGAGCCACCGAGCCTGGCCAATCACATACTTTTTAACACTAGTCTGGACTGCTCTCTATTATATTCTGAAGGTCATCTTGATGCTTTTGAACCACCCTATAAATTCCTCTTAATAAAGAATTTATCAAATTGATTCAAATATCGATAAACTTGAAGCAACTCCTGACTCTGGCCACTGGCCCATCCCTGGTGGAAGCACTTATCTTAATTTAGGTCCTCTTGCTAATCCATTTCACAGGCAGCTAGAAAAAGGCATTGCCAGAATTAGGGTTTCAAGTCTTTAGGAAATCTCTGCTGTAATTTAATAAACGTAAAATAAAAAGTTCTTCACAACTGACATTTGCTTGTGGTATTAAAACTGTGCTATTTACCAGTGTGCTACAACATGCTAGATGGCATTGAAATAACATAACTACTCACAAATTAATCAAAAAGCCCTCCTTACCTTTTTATAGTGGTTGACTTGTACAACTGTTGTTGACTGCAAAGAATGACAGATTACTTAATTCTCCTAAGCTTGGGGGTGGAGATGGGGAGTGGGGCGACCACAAGAATTGCCCAGACATCCAGGAATATGTTGTCCCAGGCCTGTGTCTACAACAAACATCAACGTTTTCTTCTTTCTCCTGATTATGGCTGTGACTCACCTCAATTGTGTGCCCCTGCCATTTGGTTCTCTTGGAAAGGGCTCACTTTCAGCGACTGGGCTTGGGGAGCTGAGTTCTAGGCAAGTCACCACAACCATGGGACTGTTGGCATCATCAGGCAGTTCTTCAGTTGCTCAGTGAAGTGATTAAATTGAGTTATTCTCATTCATTCATGATGCCAGTGGTGTACTTCAGACCCCACAGATTTAGATATAGGCTTAGGATGTCCTGTTATTGTCTATCGATGTTTTCCTGGTGTAAAATTACACTAATTTCCACCAACACAATGTACAGTTCATTGCTAGTAGGCCACCTAAAGCAAGGGGAAAGGGGATGATGGAGAAAAGTCACCCTATTCAGTTAAAAAATATATACTAAGCACCTCTTGGGTGTTAGTCACTGTACTAGGAAGGTCCTGAGAGAGATAAAGGACAGCAAGGGCCAGGGACAGTGACTCATGCCTGTAATCCCAACGCTCTGGGAGGCTATGGTGGGAGAATTGCTTGAGCTCAGGAACTGGAGACCAGCCTGGGTAGCATAGTAAGAACTCATCTCTACAAAAAGGACAAAAATTAGCTGGTGTGATGGTACATGCCTGTAGTCCCTGCTGCTTGGGAGGCTGAGGTGGAAGGATTGCCTGAGCTCAGGAGGTTTTGGTGAGCCAGATGGCAGCACCACATTGCAACCTGGACCATAGAGTGAGACCCTGTCTCAAAAATAAATGAATAAATAAATACTTCAAGAAATGACTATTACCCCCAAGGAGCTTACAATCCAATGATAGATATAATTTATGCTTTGATAGAAACTGCATATATCTAGACATAAGAAGACAATTTAGTATATTTTTAGTTTGCACATGATATAGGGTACAGAGGGATACTTACTTGGACTGTAGCTTTAAGAAAAAAATTTGACTGAGCATGGTGGCTCATGCCTATAATCCCAGCACTTTGGGAGGCTGAGAACTTTGCTTGAGTCCAGGAGTTTGAGGTTGCAATAAGCTATGATCATACCACTGTCCTCTAGCCTGGGCAACAGAGCAAGACCCTGCCTCTAAAAAAAAAAAAGAAAAAAGTCCTTCAAAAAAACCCAAAAAACAAAAATGGTTGATGCCCCCCCCGCCTTTTTTTGATACTCTGTCATCCAGGCTGGAGTGCATGGCCACCACAGCCTCGACTTGTTGGGCTCGAGTGATCCTTCTGCTTCAGCCTTCCAAGTAGCTGGAACTACAGGCATGCACCACCACACCGGACATCTTTTTCGAATTATTGTAGAGGTGAGGTCTCAGCATGTTACCCGGGCTTGTCTTGAACCCTTGGGTTCAAGCAGTCCTCTCGCCTCCACCTCCCAAAGTGCTAGGATTACAGGCGTGAACCACTGTGCCTGGCTTGATGGTCCTTTTTATTTTTATTTTCTAAATCTTTTGGAAGATATAGCATCTCCTCATACTTCTTTTGCTTAGGTACCAGTGTCATTAAAAATAGCTTTGAAAATTGCATCATAGAAATGGATAGGTCTTATTGAAACTTAAAATAATTCTAAATAATCAAAACTTGAGTTATCAAATGGGAAGTTTATGTATTTGTAAACATTCTTTGACATCTACTGTCTTTGGATTTTTTTTTTTTTTTTGCCTCTGATGCTGAAAGTATACAGAAGAATATCTTGTGTGTTAAGATTTATTTTATCCTCTCTGAAGCTTGATCTTCAGAGCTCCTTTTGGTTACCAATTTAATAAGGCTGATATTTACAATTTCAGACTCTTGGTGATTATTTTTGTTTCTCAGGAAAATCCTTTTTTTCCACCCTTTTATCCTGCCCACCAGCAAGAGAATACCTTATAAGTCTTTCTTTCCTCCTGTGGCATGCTTCAGAACACCAGTGTTCCCCACTTCAGCTCAGCTTCCAAATTGAATTCATTTGTTAGGCCTATTTTTACCTTGAGACATGAAATCTGAATGTGTTGCTAAACTATCAGAGAAAGAGCTTTTCTCTGTGCCTTCCATCTAAGGCAATGTGTGCGTTCCTCAGGGTATTATTTATAGCTGTGGGCTGTAAAAAGGGAGCACAGACAGACTGCTTACCTCCCATGTCACACTTTTTCTTTCTTTTTTTTTTGGTTGGAGTAGTTAGTCATTAGTACCAAATTGTTTGGTCACGATCAGGGAGGGAGTGAAAATGTAAAATTCAGTACACTTCATCCCCGTGATTCTGGTGTGAAATCTGTGGGGGAAATTCCTCAGTGTGTTATGCCCCAAGTACTCACCTGCCAAAAGGTTCCAGGTGGATGGGATGTCCTCACTTTCCCTTGCCTCACCCCTTGTGCTCCAGAAGTCTGTGTTTGTGAATATTTTAGTCAGGACAGGCTGGTTTAGTTTATGCTTTGGTCATCAACAGCAGCCCCCAGTCTCGGGGACTTAGAGACTGATGGATCTTCTGTATCACATCGTTTTCCAATTGACTGTCGCTCCACTCCCAGTCATCTGATAGAACAGCCTGTATCTGGAACACTTGGCCATTGTAGCAGAAGGAAAGGAAACATTGCAAGCCACTTCCTGGCTCTAAAATCTTCTGTGTGGAAGTGACCCATATCATTTCTGACTACACTCCACTGGTCAGAGCAAGTCACACGGCAACTTCTGAGTTCAACCGTGCAGTGATCTATATTCTTCCCTCAGGGAGAGATACTGCAGGGAGAGGTATCCGAATATTTGGAGAATAGACTAGTACAGTGGAGAGTCATGGTCTTCCATTGGATAACAGTCAATGAAAAGTAGGACATTTTCAGACAAGGACTGAATCTCGTGGACTGAACTTGGCAAAGAACTAGTATCTTCTTTCTTAGGGAGTAGACATAAGGTAGTGAGAGGGTCTCAATGTCTAGAACACTAGGCTCTTGAGGGCCACTTTCCAAGGTGTTTCCATCCGTGTTGTGTGCTATATCTGTTTCCATTATTTGTTGTTTGATCTACGCAGGTGAAAAAGTAACTTTGTGTGCTTTGAGTTCTTGGTGACTCTCATTTAGCACTTGCCTATGTAGACAAGCTCGTCTGTCACCACTCCTGCCTCATTCTCTAGACTCTGGTTGCAACAAATAAGTTGTTATGCTAGACATTTCCTTGGAGTTCCTTTTAGTCCTCCTTTTGGCCATCTCCTCTCATCCTCTAGGGGTCAAAGTCAACATCCATCTCTTTTCCTAGTCTAGGTTAGGGGCTGCTGGGTTCCAACAACAAGCTGTTCCTGTTGATCTTTATTATAGCTTTTATGGCACAGAAGTATCGTTATTTTGTATATTTCGGTCTCTCGCTATGTCTGTTTCATCATGGCTCTGTGTAGCCCACAACTGCAGCCTCATTTCTCGTCCCTCTCCTCCTCTCCTCCTCTGACCATGAGGCTCCAGCCATACCGACCTCTTTCTGTTCTATGAATAAGCCTAACTCAGCTACACCTTAGGGCCTTTATACCATCTGTTCGGGCTACCTGAAATGTTTCTCCCTCTCATCTTCAGAACACTGACCATTTTCTGTCATTCGCATCTCAGCCTAAATATCACTTCCTTAGGAGTGTCTTCTCTGACTAGCCAATCTAAAGTAGCCACTCAACTTTGGCTATCATACCACCATATCTTTACATACTCCCATCACTATTCAGCACTTTTCTTATTTATTTATTTATTTAATCATCTACCTCTCTTCACTAGAATATAAGCCTGAAGAGAGCAGAAGATTTTCTGTACTGTTTACTTCTGAATTACCAGCACTGAGGACAGTGTTAGCTATTATTAGTGTATTAGTGTAGTCTATAACTAGCTGTTGAATTTGGAATGAATTAATGCAATTACAGTAGTTCTTTAAAATCCAGGTTACAGCCCTAATTGTTGTTAAGAACTCAATATTTGTTGACTATTAAATACATTAATGAAATTCTTGAAGTTCTTTAAGTCCCAGGTAAAATCTCATTATTTATTTATAATTTCTACCCATACTAATCTTCTGTAGCACTCATTATTTTATAATCCAATCAAAATATGCTTTCATTTCCCCTATCCCCTGTGACACCAAAGTTTGAAAACTGTACTTTAAGGTATATTTTTTCTATCAGTGGGTTGTATCAAAATACTTCATTGGGCAATTATTATTGCCATGGATAACTCATATCCAAAATCAACTTACCAAGAGTCAAAGACTCATCAGAGATCTGGAATTGCTCACATCAAATTTTCATGACCTTCTATGACATAAGGATGGAGAATGACTTCTATGACTTTATGGACATTACTTGGGATAGATTCTTAAGGAGATTCAGTATGATCTGGTGATCCCTGAAGAAGTTTTTCTGTAACTGTATTCAGATCATAATTTTAATATATTTCCACTTACAAGGCATATAAGTTTGGACAAATTAGCTGCTTTCTCTGTGTCTCCATTTCTTTATCTCTAGATAACAAATAATAGTATTATTGACCTCCCAGGTTTGTTGGGAAGATTAAATATGTTCATGTATGTAAAAATACTTAGAACATTGTCAGCAAAGATGGTACTAATTGTTAGCTATAATAATTTTTGTTTTTAATCATCTAAATTAAAAATGAATGGTGAATTTTAAAGAAATCATTAGTATTTATGTTTTTAACTAGAAAACAGCACAATAAAACAAACGCTTAAAAGTAATAGATTGGTTCAACTTTCAAGGCTCTGCTAAAAAAAGAGACACATCTTTTTTCTTGTAAGGTTACTTATAAAATTTACCTTTAGAGATTCTAGAATACAGCACATGCAGTCTAAGCCAGTGTGGTCCAACCTGGATTCCAGGGGGCTCCTTTTGAGGTCACTGAAGGGTGTTTGGATTGGGGAGGAGCAGAGAATCTGAGTGTGTGGGATTCGCCACCTCCTCAATCCTGCTTCATTAATTCCCCATTACCACTGCAGAACAGCAAGTTTCTCTGATTAAAAAAAGGAAAAAGAAAAAAAGGCTGTTGCATAAGGTTTTGGGTCTATGCCTTCCATAATGGGGTGAGCAGTTTGAACAGTAGCGATCTAAGTAATACTTTAGGGTGGTAAAGTTAAAGCATGGGATCTGAGGACACAAGGAGAGCAGTTTAGAGCCTGATTTGGTTCTCAGAGTGTCTCAGAGAAGTAAATCAACTGGGAGATACCTCCCCTCTTCTCACCTGCTCTGCCTCCTCGTGTTTTTCCTCCTTATCCTGCATTCACTTCCATGTCCTGGACCATCACTCGCAGACCAACATCTAGCCGTTGACTTACTCATTATCTTGATCTTTGTATTTTCCATTGAGCAATAGGATGTTGGATATCCCACAGAACCCCTATTTACCCCAAACAGGCTGATGTCAAAATATCCATTCGTGTTGATGAATGGCCTCAGACTAACTGGTCAGCATGACGAGCAAAGAATGCAAAATGTTACATATTTTAACTGGCTGTTATATGGTCATGTAGGAAGATTCTTCTTTGATGTAGCAAGTTCATTTCTCTGACACAGATCAGCACCTAGGGAGATCGAAAGTAAGAAATACAAAAAATGTTCTGAAGGAGCCTTTCAGGAATTTATCTTGTCAAGGGAAAGCATTAGCAGGATTAAGCCTGAAGAGATAGCAGTATTAAGCTATATTTTAGTACCATCATACCCCACCATTTTGATCCTCTTGTTTTGACTATTCAGATGTGTTCACCTGTCTCTTTCTTAGTATGATTGTCTCTTTTTCTCTCTTGTGACTTTTTCCTTTGGTCTTTTCCATTTTCTTCTCTCTATTAAATTGCTTACTGTTTTCATATGCATTCACTAAGAAATAAATATAATATTTGCATTAAACATTACTGGTACAAACAATCTCCATGGAATAAAACTGACAGTCTGAAGTTGCATGTGATAAAATTCATTATTGACTAAAAGTTAATTGAAGAATAAGATCTTTTTTTTTTTAAAGTTTTAAAGCAAAGTTTATAAGAGAAAGAAGAGAGAAAGGAAAAGGAGACATGCCAGAGCTGGCTGGGTGAGGGAAACCGTGAAGAATAAGATCTTCTTGACAATATTTAGATCTGAGAAATCTCATCAGGAATATTGAAACTGGTGGAAATAATGGCCACACACACACACAAAATAACAAGGGTAGAGGTAATAAATAAAAATTGATACAACAAAACCTTGTTGATGAACGAAGCTGTAGTATTACAATTTACATAGAAAATAACTAATGCAACAAAATAATCTTAGTTCAAAAAAATGAAATTAAAAAAGCTTGCCTAATTCTGATAAAAGTGCCTGTATTACAAACATCCTCAGGGCCAAAATGTCCTCAGAAACAAAATAGCAGGGTCAAAATGGGGGTTTTGAAATGTCCTGTATGTTTATGTAACATTTGTCTTGTAGATCTTTCTTCCTTTTTTTTTTTTTTTTCTTTTTGAGTTAGAGTCACACTCCATCGCCGGGGCTAGACAGCTGTGGCATGCTCACGGCCATCCTAGAGTCGACCTGCTGTGCTCCAGCGATCCTTCTGCTTCAGCATTCCAAGTAGCTGGAACCACAGGCGTGTGCTACCACACCCGGCAATTTTAAAAAATTTTAATTTTATCGTAGGGATGAAGTCTTACCATGTTGCCCAGGCTGGTCTCGAACCCCTGGACTCAGAGGCAATCCTCTCGCCTTGGTGTCCCAAAGTGCTGGGATTACACGCTTGAGCCACTGCACCTGGCCTATCTTGTAGAACTTTCAGTGCCTTTATATATTCACCTATATTTTCTTTCTTAAAAATTTTTAAAAACTTTTAATTTTTTTTATTTTAAAGGTATGAAGTACCATTCAGGGTTAGGTATACAAATGTTCATTATGCAGTTCCCCTTGTTGATGAGATGTACCCCCCTTCCCCAGGCAGATTCCCAATCTGCCAATCCTGCCTCTCTGTCTCCTCACCCCCCCACCGCAGTTTCCCACTACTGCCAATCCTTTCTTACAGTATTATGACAGTTTTTCAAGGTCCGCTTATGAGTGAGAACATGTGATACTCAGTTCTTTGTTTCTGTGAAAGATCACTCAGTATTATAGACTGAGTGATCTTATTATATAAGTTCATCCAGGTTGCTGTGAAGTTCATGATTTTGTTCTTCTTTATGGTTGCATAATATTCCATTGTGTATATGTACCACATTTAAAAAATCCAGTCCTCTTTTGATGGGCAGCACCGTTGTTTCCATGTTCTTGCTATTGTGAACAATGCTGCGATGAACATACGTGTGCAGGTATCTTTTTTATAGATTTACCTATATTTTCGATGGCTGTTCAGTACTATACTTTGTGCAAATGCAGTAGGTTTATTCAACCAGTCTTCTCTTACTATATTCTCTACATAACTTATTCTTGTTTAGTTTTAAGCTTAGTTTTAAACTTTTTGTTCTACAACTCTGAAGAATACTTTTATAGGTGAGTGACATTTTCATAAAAGGAACACTGCTTGAATCTTTCCACTTTTGTATAGTTTTCAGAAACAGATATTGTCTGAAAACCTGTTATGAAAAAGAGAGACTCTAAATGTCTTTCTTATTATTTCATTCAAGTACTGGTTATCTGGCATTAAGACTATTTATTAGATACGTGTCTTTTGAGTGAAATTAAAGCTTTTCTTTCATTTCTACTGCTGCCTGCAAGTGTGACAGAACGCGAGAGAGCATCTGATCTTGGCTTATAAAATAAGAAAACTCCAACTACCTCAACTCAAACAGCTTAAAAACAGCATGAAAAGATTGAAATGTCACAGAGGAGCTGCTAGGATTTAATCAGTGGGAACTTATTTGACTTGCGCTTATTCCAGTGCTATTTATAGTCAAAGGTAAATATAATTTTAAGTCTCCTTTTGAAACCACAAGCAGAACTAAATGTCATTTCTGTGAGAGGCTAGAAGGCATGGATCTGAAATAAACCAATTTGACCCTCATTGCTTAGCACTGTGAACACAATTCATAAATTAATAAATTAATTAATGAAAAAGAAATAGTCATTTTATACTTAGTGACAAGTATGATATCTACCAAGTCTCTCATCCAGCACTAAACACAGAAAATTCAGGTATTCAACATCAATTCTTGACAAATGAATGAAGAAATAAATATGCTTTTCTACAATTTTGAATATCATCGAGCATTTAACAATATTTGAGACCAATATGATCACATTTTATCATTGGTTATGCTGAGTACCAATGGCATGGATGGGGGCTGATGGTGATATTGTGTGCAACTGTGAATGAATGCTATGAGGGAATGAGTTTACCATCCAGAAATAACCACCATGTGTAGAGCATCTACTATGCACTAGCTTCTCTCCCATTTTATAGATGATGAAAAAGAGGCTGAGAAAGTTAAAAAAAAAAACTCTCTCAAGGCTGCACTGACAAAAGGTTTAGAAGTTAAAGCCACCCACTTCTGTATGACCCTTTTACACTTACAGCCCCCTTTTCAAGATGATAATCCAATAATGTTTCTCAAAGTCATTCAGAATCCCACTATCCAGAGATAGTTGCTGGTCGTCTTTGGAATTTGGAGAATCATACTTTCAAAGAAAGATACAATGTTTGAGATTATACCTTTTTGTTCTGTTTTATAGTTTCTGCTTTTACTTTTTCTCTTGGCAATATTTGTAATATTTCCTCATAATGTTAGGTTTTTTTTTTTTAACCATTCACTTAAATGGCTACTTCTACTCCCATATACTTCAGGTAGATTATAAAGACTTTGAGGGCAGAGACTTTATTTTATTTCACTTTATTTTTAGTTTATATATTTTTGCATAAAAAAGTACTCAGGGGTAGGATGTGTGGCACAATCACAACTCACCACAACCTTGACCTCCTGGGCTTAGGCGACCCTTCTGCTTCAACCTCCTGAGTAACTGGGACTACAGGTACATGCCACCATGCCTGGCTAAATTTTTGATTTTTTTGTAAAGCAAGATCTTCCTATGTTGCCTAGGTAACTCTTGGGCTTAAGCGATCTCCCCACTTTGGCCTCGCAAAGTGCTGGAATTACAGGCGTTAGCCACTGCGCCTGGTCTGGGCAGAGACTTAAAATAAAATATCTATTACAGTGTTTAGGGTAATGTTGGATATAAAACACATAATCATAAGTATTATTGCTATAGCTAAATTATATAGTATTTATTTTGTGCTAGACACTGGTCTAACTGCATTATGTGGATCAATTAACTTAGCTTTCAAAAAAGATCTGTTAGACAATACTATTATTATTCTATTTTTCATATGAGGAACGTGCGTAGATTATTTACAGTTAGTGAGTGGTGGAGGCGAGTTTGAACCCGGGCAGCCTGGCTATGGAAGACTTGTTCCTAACCACCACATTCACCCATCTAAAATAGATACACAATGAATACTTGTCAACTCTAGGAAATGAAGAGTGAAGGTAATTATGGGTATGCTTTTACATTTCCCATGTGTAAAAAACCCACAATTCGTCCCCATTGCTCTATTGCCTGAATTCTAGACTCTTCTGCTAAGGCTTCTAAATTAAAAAACAAATTCATTCTTATTTCTTTCAACTTCCCTTTGAACTTTTGGTCTAGTGAGGCTGAATGAATGAGGACACCATCTTCATTTCCATTTGTAATCTTGACTCTATTCAAACTCTATCCACTATTGAAGGCCTCCATCAACTCCTGAGTCCTCCAAAAAGCATTTCCTGTCTCCAGGCCTTGTGCCTTGTCTCTTTTCTGTGAACCCTTTTGGTCTAATAATAGATGCGGATTCTTTCTTGTCCATCTTTATATTTCTTGCTGTCTCAGAAAAAATGCTTGACCCGTGGCAGGCAGGAAGTCAATATTTCTCTGTTATGTGAGCAAATGGCCAAATAACTGATACTTACAGTTTTGCAAATTACGGCATCTGCAGAAGTCTCTGTACATAGACTATAAGCTCTTGCAAGAGGAGGATCATTTCTGTATCCCTCAAAGTGCCTACCTGAGGCTACCTAAGCTGGTGCTAGAGCCTTAGTTAATATTTGTAGTTGTTGCTCTCTCAGCTGGGAGCATGCAAATGATGAAGAAGATGGTGACTGAAATGAACAATTATATTACTTTTGCTTTAATTGGTTTGAGAGAATAAGACCTACTTGACCTTTCATTAGTTGTACTTAATTTCTTCTTTATTTGTATTTTCTATTTTCTTGTTAAAATATATATTAAGAAACTGTCTTGAATGAATCACTATTTTCAGGGTTTGATAAAATACAAAAGAAACTTTGCATAGTATGACAGACAAATCTGGCTGGTGGGATTTCCCTGTTCCCAAACAGATTTGAAGGTACTACTTAGGCATTATTTATTTTCCCCAGACAGATAACCTAATCGTTCAAATAGAGTGGAATTATTAATGCTTCTTTGTTGAGAAATGCAACATATATAGAGAAAGGTGCACAAAACAAAACCATATACATAGCTTTATCACAAAGAAAACACGTGTAACATCTCTCTCCAGGTCAAGGAGGATTACCAGCATCATAGGTTCACCTTGTGCCTCTTCTGAGCACTAGCTCTTCCCTTCCTTTAAAAAATAATGGCTACCCTGGCTTTTATGATAGGCATATCCTTGCTTTTAAAGTTTTATCACCAAGCAAGCATCTCTATAGTTTAGTTGTGCCTGTTTTTGAACTTCTATAAATGCAATCATTTAGTATATATTTTTCCTGAAACATATTTCTTATGTTTAACATCACATTTGGGAAATTCATCTATGTTGTTTTGTGTGGTTGTAGTTCATCTATATTCATTGTTGAATAGTATTGTGTTCTGTGACTACAGTTCAAATTATGTATCTGTTTTACTGTTGACAGAATTTTTAGTTTTTTCTACTTTTTGATTCTTAGGAATAATGCTGCTACAGTATTATTGTACATATTTGAAGCACATATGCATGCATGTCAATGGGTTAAACATAGGAGTGGAATTGCTAGTTCATTGAGTAACATATGATGACATATTGTCAACTTTATTAGATAATGTGAAACTGCTTTCCAAAGTGTTTGTACTTTACCAGTTTACATTTCCATCAGCAGTGTGCTCACCCACATCATTGCCGGCATTTGTGTTATCAATCTTCAAAATTTTTGTCATTCTGGTAGGTACGTTGTGTTCTCTTATTGTGGCTTTAAGTTGCAGTTTCACAATTATTTTTATGGTTGAGCAACTTCATATGTTTATGATAATTTGTATCTCTTGTCCAGTGTAATGCAGTTTAGATATTTTGCATTATTCTCTTGGGTTTCCTGTGTTTTATTATTTTTTGTAGGAATTCTTAATAATTTCTGAAAAATATGCTCTTTGTCAAGTATGTTTTACAAAAATCTCCTACTCTGGCTTGCCTTTTTAACTCCAATAACTGGTATATCTTTTGATGAGCAGAAGTTATTATTTTAATTTAGTCCAATCTCTCAATCTTTTCCTTTATGAACAGCGTATTTTTTTAATCTTCTGTTTAAGCAATATTTCCTTACTCTGAGCTAATAAAGATATTGTTCGGTATTAATTACTTTCTCAAATATTAATTATTTGATCTTTGCATTTATACTGATAATCCATTTAGGCTTTATTTTTATGCATAGTAAGAGATGGGGTCCTGGTTTCATTTTTTCCATATTGATATCTAACTATTTGATGAAGAGACCACATCTTCTTATTCTACAGTATCACTATTGTAAAGTCTGTGTCCATGAATGCATTGATCTTTTTCTGGGCTCTCTATTTGGTTTCATTTGTCTAGTGTTTATACTTTTACCAACGTAACTCTGCATTACTTATTATTACTTTATTAGTAATAATAAAGTCTTGCTATCTGGTAGAGTCTTGCCTTCCTTAAGTTTCTTAGGTTTTTTTAGGCTGGATGTGGTGGCTCATGCCTATAATCCCAGCACTTTGAGAGGCAGAGGTGAGAGAATTGCCTGAGCCCATGGGTTCGAGATCAACCTGGGCAACTTGATGAGACCTCTGCTCTACAATAAATCAAGAAACTAGCCAAGCGTGGTGGCGCATGCCTGTTGTTCCAGCTACTTGGAAGGCTGAGGCAGAAGCATCACCTGAGCCCAGCAAGTCAAGGCTGCAGTGGCTGTGAGCATGCTGCTGCATTCCAGCCTGGGTGACAGAGTGAGACTCCAACTCAAAAAGAAAAAGAAAACCGGAAAAAAAAAGTTTCTTAGGTTTTCTTTGTCTTCTGAATTGTTATATACATTGTAGGACTAGTTGTCATTTTCAACAAAGAACGTGCTAGAATTTTGATTAAAATTTTATTGACTGTATAGATCAATTTTGGGAACATTAATAAATTCACAGCATTGAGCTTTTCAATCCATGGACATGGTTCATCCTTTCATTTTTGTAGGTTTCCTCAAATTTACCTTAATTTCTGGGAAGGATTTTTAGATCTTTTATTAGAGTTACAAATTTATTTGGGGGATCTTAAATGTTGATTAAATGGAATCTTAAAAAATTTAATTTACACATAATTGGACATATTTATGGGGTACAGTATGATGTTTCAATGCATGTATACATTGTGCAGTGATCAAATTAGGATATTTAGCATAATCATACCTCAAACATTTATTCTTTTTTTGTGGTGAGAACATTCAAAATTCTGTGTTCTAGTTATATTGAAGTATATAATACAATATTGTTAATTATAGTCACCCTGTGTGTAATAGAACACCAGAACTCAATCCTTCTATCTAACTGTATCTTTGTACTCATTGACCATCTTTTCCCATCTCCATCCCTCTGATCCTTCCCAGCTTCTGGTAACCACTAGTCTACTCTGCATTTCTTTGAGATCAGCAGTTTTTTTAGATTTCACAAATGAGTGAGATCATGTGGTATTGTCTTTCTGTGCTAGACTTATTTCACTTAACAGAATGTTGTTCAGGTTCATCCATGTTGCCACAAATGACAGGTTTTTTTTTAATGGGTGTGTAGTATTCTTTTGTGTGTATATACACCAATTTTTCTTTTTTCATTCTTCACTGATGGACACTTAGTTGATTCCATATCTTGTCTATCGTGAATAGTGCTGCAAGAAACATGGGAATGCAGATATCTCTTCAGCATCCTGGTTTCATTTCCTTTGGATAAATACCCAGTTGTGGAATTGCTGGGTCATATGGCATTTCTATTTCTAGTTTTAAAAATCTCCATACTGTCTTCTGCAATGTTGTACCAATTTGCATTCCCACCAGCAGTATATAAGTGCTCTCTTTAATCTACATCCTTGACAAAATTTGTTATTTGTTATCTTTTTGATGATAGTTATTCTAGTTGGGGTGAGGTGATATCTCATTATGATTTTAATTTACTGTTTGCTTATTAGTTCTAACAGTTCTAATTTATTTTAACTACCGTTGGTGTGTAGAAATGCAATTAACTGTTGTGTGTTGATTTGTAGGTCTGTCTGTATCAGGTAAGTCTAATATCTTCACAGTTGCTTGATTTCTATTGTCCATTTTTCCAGTTGTTTTTAATTTATGTTATTTTATTTTTTCTTGTGCCTGGTAATTTTTTTGCTTTACTTAAGACATTATGCTCAATTTTTTATTGGAATAATTGGAGGCCTAGGATGATATTATCTTCCTTTGAAGAGGATTGGCCTTTGCTCCTGCTAGGCTTCTTGTTGTGCTTGCTGTAGGGTAAGTTTCAGGTGTGGACATGATGCAAAGGGGGAGCGCTAATCCTTAAAAGGCCTATTTCTACTTTATCCTTAAAGTGTCATCTTTTAGGGTCCTAATAGGAAGCTATGAGGCTTCACCTGAGTTCTTGTCCTTGGTGGACTCCGGCCCCAACCTTTGTCTGTCTTGCTCTGACAGATGGTAAAAAGCACTCCAATTTAGTTGCTCAGCTTCTCAGTCACTTTCTTCAGAATTGGCACAGACCCCCTAGAGGAGAAGTAGCTCTGAATGCAGAATTATTCTTTCTGGGTTTCTGGCTTCTCCTGGACCTTTGTCCTTCTTCACTATCATGTTGGTTCTTCAATGTCTTCAAGTAGAAGTTTTCATATCTTAGAACTTGTTCTATTTACACTATTACTGGAATCAAAATTTCCCTGTGTCCCTGACTTTTGATTATTTCTTACTGTCCACACTCTCTATAGCTCTTGAAAGAGTGAATCCTTTAAAATTCCTCATAGTCCTACTTTTTAAATAAAGTCCTGCAAAGTAAGTTGCTTGGATATTTAAAATCCTAACTACTTAAAGTGAACAAAATGATGGGAGTTTATTGGAGAGATGAACCAGACACGTTCAGGCATGCCAAAATAAAGCTGGAAAAACTAGTTAGTGTTGAAAATAGGCCAGAGTCAAATCTGACTTTCCTATATCATGAAAAAAAGTTCCTATTAATTTTCAAAATATGTTTATTTATGCTGTTGTTTTACTTAAAAAAGACTGTACTATTATGACATTGATGCCCCTTAGCAACCTTAAAATAACAAATCATAACATATCAGTGGAGGAAAAAGAACAAATTGATAAAGGAACAAGTTTGGGCTTCATATTTCCTTTAGTTCTTTTATTTCTATTTTAAAGATGTGGGGTATCATTCAGGATTAGGTATACAAGTAGACATCATACAGGTAAAGTTTGGGCCTCCTTTTGGTCCCCACTTTGCTTGGTTTGAGATCAGGTACCTTTATTGATGTTGTGTTTCCTTCCCTTCACCCCAACAGTATCCCGCTACTGCCAATTCCTTTCTTATACTATTATGGTAAATATTCAGTATCCATTTATGAATGATCCTTTAGATTAAAAAAAAAAACAGCTGATGGAGAAAAAAATTATAAAATTATTTTGGCAGTTCAATAAGTTTTTTTTTTTATACCCTAGAGATGGGGTCTTTCTTTGTTGTTGAGGCTGAAGTGCAATGGTTCAATCTTGATTCACTGCAGCCTCAAACTCCCAGGCTCAAGTGATCTTGCTTCAGCCTCCTGAGTAGCTGGGACTACATGTGAACATCATCACACCTAGCTCCTTTTAAGGTTTTGAAACTATAGACAGCATTAATGCTAAATAGAAAGATACCTTATTAATTGACAGCCACATCAAAAATAAAAATAAATACCAAGTAGTAAAAATACTGATTGTTTTCCTGGGACCAGTAATGCATTTCAATTTTCAGTAATAATCAAGAGACATAGATGAGGATCTATCAAATACCATTCACAATAAAGGGTAGCTTTTTTAAATAGTGCAATTCAAGTTAGCCCTACAATGTTGCCAATTGCATCTAAAAACAAATACCCCATCATTGCCCGATTTTCAAGAACCCACATCATCCTTATGACTGACCCCACTCTCCTTCTTGTCTCCTTTCTCTGACACCAGCCCTGCCTGACTTTCTTTGTGTTCCTTGAGCATACCAAGATTGTTGCCACTACAGGTTTTTGCATTAGTGAATCCCTATACCTAGGTGTTCTAGTGCTCAATTTTCTGTTGCTGGTCTTGGTTTTGTCTGTCATTCAGGTTTCTCTTGGCTGACCTTGTTTTGCCAACTCCTCAAAGACTCATAAACTGTCTAAATTAACCTCTCCTCATCTCTGCTGTCCCTAGTTCAATCCCATTAAATCTGCTTCCTCCATTTACGTCATAGCATGGATAGTTATCTGAAAATTTCCTGTCTGCTTATTTATTTTCTTGCTTATACTTTCTCCTCTTTGGAAAACAGGATCTATCTATTTTTCTAGAGCCTAGAACAGTGCCTGTCACATGGTAGGTCCTGAAAATAATGCTTGATGAGCTTTCAAACATGATATCTGAAAGGCTGTGGCAAACTATATTGGTTTATTTATTTATTTTTTGCGTTGGAGTCTCACTCTGTCGCCCAGACTGGAGTGCAGTGGCCGCTCCTGGCCACCGCAGCCTCGACCTGCTGGGCTCCGGCGATCCTTCCGCCTCAGCCTTCCAAGTAGCTGGAACTACAGGCGTGAGCTACCACGCCCAGCTCATTTTGATTTATTGTAGAGATAAGGTCTCGCTGCCTAGGCGGGTCTCGAACCCGTGGGCTCAGGCAATCCACTCACCTCAGCCTCCCAAAGGCGCGGGATTACAGGCTAAGCCACCGAGCCCGACTTATTGGTTTCTTTAATAGGGAATTCCATTGCCTAGATCAGCAAATTTTATGTCAGAGAACATTCATTAGAGTGAGATTCCTGTGGAGAGGTAATTCTGGCCTAAAGGATGTTAAATGTCTAATTCCAAATGAAGATCAATCTCTGAACATTGTTAAAACTTGCCTAGATGAAATATATGTGCACATACACACATATATTCATGTGGAGAATGAGATCATTCATATTCTCTGAAGAAGAAATATCGAAGTGATTCTTACATAAAGAATATTATTTGAACAGCATTTCCCTTCTGTCAAGCACTCTGTGTATATTTTTAACTAATTTTAAATAATAACCTTAAATAGGTAGAATGTATGCCCTAACACTCACCTTCATCAAATGGCACACACAAGAACATACTTTCTCAGGACTGGGATGATACTCAGAGGAGAAAAATACTGGTACTAAGATGATAATAAAATTTCCAGTTACCACGGCTACCTTTAATTAAAGTCTATATATATGAATGCTCCTAAATCTAGCTGAAAATGTGTAATGATGCTCATCTGGCATAGTATTTGGATTAATAATTAAATCCAGTTATGACTGTAATATTGCAATAAAAATCTAGCACTATCTATTAAGTGAAGATGTAGTCTTTACTTCCAGTAGGCAGAATTCTAAGATGACCTCCCAGGTTCCCACCCTTGGTATACACACCTTGTACAATTCCCAACTCTTGCCTGTGGGCAAGACTCTGAATATGATAAATCTTATCCTGTGATGAGGTGATGTTATATAGCAAAGGTGAAGAGATTTTGCAAAGAATGGAGGTCCTATATTAGTTGACATGAAATTATTCAGAAAAGGAGAGTACGCTAGGTGGACCTGGCCTAATCAGATGGGCAGCTCTGCAGCAGGAGTTCATAACATGAATGTGGTCTACTTCTGCACCAAATATTTTGGGAACATGGTTAGTAGACACATCTAATCATCTTTATTTCACTGTGAATGCATGCTATTAGTGAAGTAAATCCTTCTGGATAAAATTACAGACTCTATATAATTATTCATTCTTAATTTTACTCTTCTAAATTTCTATTTTTGAACATAATATTACCTGCAAACAATTCCTTCAGGTTTTCTCTTTTCACTAGAATCTGCTGGTGTCCTTCACACACAGCAAGGCCTTAATAAGCCTTATCGGATGAGAACAGTATGACATGACTTCACAGACCCAAGGCCTGTGAAACTGTAGGCTAGGCCACAATTAATTAGGCTGAGGATAATTATAAATATTTTCAGACTGGTAAATGTTTGGAAGGCAAGTTTCTTGAAACTGTCAAGCTGATATTTTACATATTTGTGCAAGAGACAGCAGGAGGCGGATACAATGCTCTTAGGATGTGTTATGTTTAAAAGGAACATTAATTCTATTGTTTCTGGTTTAAAAGCAAACTATATCCACACTGCATGCTGAGACTCCATCCAATGCTTCACAACACCCACTTTCATTAAGTACTTTATTGCCTTCTATTTGTCCCTTTCCCAAGCCATGGGCTCCTTCCACACCTTCCAGTTTTCACATTTTTAAGAAGGGGCTATTTCTCTTTGTTTTGAGGGTTTTCTTCTGCTGGTTTCTAATTATTTTACTGCATTAATCTAAGCTGTTAGCAAAGTAGCTCCAAGAACAGACTTAATGAGAGTGACAGGTTTTGACTTCCATATAAAATTATAAACTGGTGTCCATGGAAACAGAAGGAAAAGCAAAACCCGAGATTCCCTTCCTTTTTATCTCACGGTGTGGCACAATGAAAAATAACCACAGTGGTAACAGTACAATTACAAGTTGTAGCAAATCCAATGTTCCAGGTGTTGGGAAGGTGGTCTCCCACGACCTATGGATTTTGGTCTAATGTGGAGAGGGCAAACTCAAACATGTGTCAACCACTGTGAATCTCAGGATGTGATTCTAATCTACTGTAGCCTGAAAGCATTAGAATGTTAGGTTTTAATAAATCTTTGTTTAGGCAGAATTACCATGACGCTATCATGTTGGGAGTTAAGGGTTCTCCATATGAATTTTGGGGAGACACAAATATTCAGTCCATAACAACTTTCTTTTTTTTTTTTGAATTGGAGTCTCACTCTGTCGCCCAGGTTGTAGTGCAGTGGCATGCTCACGGCTACCCCAGTGTCGACCTGCTGGACTCAGGCAATCCTTCCTCTTCAGCCTTCCAAGTAGCTAGAATTACAGGCACATGCTACCACACCCATCTAATTTTTTTATTTTACTGTAGAGACGAGGTCTCACCATGTTGCCCGGGTTGTTCTCAAACCTGCGGGCTCAGGCAGTCCTCTTGCCTCAGCCTCCCAAAGCGCTGGGAATACAGGCCTGAGCCACCATGCCCAGCCTACAGTTTTCATGTTTATTCATTTGTATATGGCTGTGATGCTCATGGAAGTTTGCCCTTGACATGTCCTTCAAGAGAATGTGCTGTGGGGAGCCAAGCTGATGAAAGACTCAGCTATCCTTCCTTAGAACCCAAACTGTTGAAGGCTGTCCCCAGCCAATAGTGGCACATTCGTAGGGTCTGGGACTTTTCCTAACAATCAGTTTTTGTTCACTAGCTCCTTGTTCATCTTGCTGAAACTTTCATAGAACTGCCCTGCAGTCTCACCCTTCCCTTGTGAATCTCCTTCCTCCTCCCTTTCTTTCATAGCTGTCACACCTCCATCTTACACTGGGGATGTCTCCCTGGCTTCTCTGGCCCCCTTCTTTAGTCCTCACTGGCATTTCCCCCTCAACAAATCTCTTGCACCTCTAATCACTTCTTGATGTTTGCTTCTCAGAGAATCTCAGAGAAGATTGTAAAATGACTTACACAAGCTATTAGCAATAGATTGAACCATTTAAGACAGGCACAGACAATTAGGAACTGAGGAAATGGAAAAATAAATAATGCAGAATGGAACCCAAAAGTGTTGACTAATTTATGGAATTAATATTATATGGGGTCACATATCTGGCTCCAAGAATAAAGTATATCTGCCAATGGAAATTGATAATATATGTATAAGACAAATTTTCCTTTACTGGTTAGAATAATAACTAATGACCTAAGGACCAGGAAGACATTGGGAAAAAGTTTTCTTACCTCCAAAGAAATTTTGACAATGTTCTGATGATCTCTGCTAGTGATTTATAGGAGTGATACAGATATGGTGAGTTTATAATAATTTTTAAAAATCAATTATTCCTGTGCAACTTGGCGAGACTTCATCTCTACAATAATCAAAAAACTAGCTGGGTATGGTAGCACATGCCTGTAGTTCCAGCTACTTGGAAAACTGAGGCGGAAGGATTGCCGGAGCCCAGCAGGTCGAGGCCGCGATGGCCGGGAGCGGCCACTGCTCTCCAGTCTGGGCGCAGTCTGAGAGACAGAGTGAGACTCCAACTCAAAAAAAAAAAAAAAAAATTTTTTTTCTTAGATTAATGTTAACATTAGTTGGTATAGACCCTAAAGTTTAGGCTGAGTGACAGTAGTAGCAAGAGATTCAGTCCAGGCTTCACATTTCTTGTGGATCAGTAGCAGCATAAACCTTATGATACTGATTAATCAAGAGTATGTTGTATGTCAGCCAGCCCCTGTGTCCTCACAGTCTCTTTATATAAGTCAAAGTGGTCTGTGTCATAATCCAATCTCAGACTGAAATACATATCTGAATAATAGTAAAATACATTCAGAAGTCATAAAAAACATGTTACAATTTACTCTTACTCATGCAATAATTATATTTCACTCGGACAGCTAATTTTTTATATTATTTATTGTGGAAAAGTATTCATAACTTTCTGTCTAATCAAAGAATCTGTGATTATAGCAGACACTAAGCTGAGTCTAAGTCAGCTGCAGTTTTGTTGATAAAGGCCAAGCATGGCACTGGGATGTATTAATATATCTAGGAAACTCTGCATGGATGAAAGAGCCTTATGATGCAGAAACCCAATAATGGTGGTTAAATGCAGAGCTCGAGTTAATAAATGTGGGCAATCATCATCATATCACCATCCCAACTTTTTTCTATCTGCCATTATCCTTTCAACCTTTTGTGGGGGAACATAATTCAGAAAGCTTTAGTAAATGACTTTGAATCGAAAGGCAATCAGATTCAATCTACAATTATTACTGTTGTCCTGCCAATACTTATTAAATACAGTAGAGCTATGGTGATTGCATTTTCCATCTTACCTCCATTAAAAAATTATTAGCTCATTACCATACCAAATCATTGCTTTTTAGCACCAAACATTGAAGCTTGAATTGGGAAATCTACTGATATCATGTGATGATTTATATCAGTTAGATTCAGTGCTTATCAGGTCATTTGGATGATAGGTCAAATTCTAAGCGGTACAATTTGGGAAGAATTTAGGAGTAATTCAGGAGAGAAATGAAGTTTATTAAGGTGCTAATAAGACTTTTAAAAAACAGGATATAATTTACATACTGTGATGATTAATTTAAGTGTCCACTTGACTGGGCTAAAAGATACCCAGATAGCTGGTAAGACATTATTCCTGGGTATGTCTGTGAGGCACCTGTGGAAGAGATTTGCATTTGAATTGGTGAACTGAATAAAGCAGATGGTCTTCCCAATGCATGTGAACATCATCCAATCCACTGAGGGCCTAACTAGAACAAAAAGATGGAGAAAGGGCAAATTTACTTTGTTTTTGAGTTGGGACATCCATCTTCTTCTGCCCTTGGGCATTGGAGTGCCTGGTTTTCTGACTTTTGAGCTATGGGACATACACCAGTGCCCACCTCCCACCTGCTTGCTTTCCTGATTCTCTAGCTTGCAGATGGCAGATTGTAGGACTTCTTGGTCTCAATAATCTTAAGAGCTCATTCCCATCATAAATTTCTCTCTCTCTCTCTCTCTCTGTCACACACACACACACACACACACACACACACACACACACACACACACAGACATACACACGTGTATCCTATGTGATAGGTATGTATATAACCTATTGATTCTTTCTCTGGAGAATCCTGACTAATATACATACATTAATATGCACAGATCTTAAGTTCTATGAATTTTAGATAGCAAACATACCCAACTAATAAACATCTAGTTTGAGATATACTACATTGCCAATAACTCAGAAATTTCCTTCTTGTTCTGTTCCAGTTATTAATTTTTTCTGTACAAGTTACCATTACTCTTCTTATCACAACAGACTCTTTTTGCTAGTTTTTGAAACGTCTCTTTTTATAGTACTCTTTTTTGTAATGGTTTATTTCATTCAACATTATAGCTGTACTTGTGAGAATCATCCATGTTATGTGCAGCATTAATTTCATGCGTGGCTATAATTTCTCTTATTTGAATTTTTATGTGGTATTTCATTATATGATTTATGTATCCAACCTACTCTTGATGGACAGTTGGGCTGATTCTCAGTTTTGGTTGTTATGAACAATGCTGCCATGAACATTCTTCCATATGTCTTTTGGTGTATATATGTGTACATTTCTGTTGAAAGTCTATATGAGTAGAATTCTGTGTCATACACTTTATATGTATACATATAAAGACTTTATATGAATATATGTATATATTCATTCAGCTTTAATGGATATAGCTAGATAGTTTTCCAAAGTAGTTATATCAACTTGCGTAACAACCAGAAGTGTGTGGGCATTGTAATTGCTTCATACACTTATAAACATGCAATGTTACTTTTTACCTTTTGCTCAGTTCCAGCACATATCTTTTTATCATCTGCCATGTTCATGAGACACATTGTTCTAAGGTCAGTGAAGAGTGTATAGATACAAAAGACAGAGCAGAAATCTTTAAATGGTTAGGAAGAGAAGATCAGAAATGAAGCAATGGAAAAAGGGAAAGATTGTTTGAACTAAGGAGGAAATTCTGATGTGTTTTCATTACCTATGAAGATTCAATTTCTTCCAAAGAAAATTTCTTTCACCTGATTTGAAGCTCTGATTTCTTAGGTTATAAATATAGGATGATGGGGGCAAAAGTAAGTAAAATAAAAACAGTAAGAAAATATAGGGAAAAAAGCCAAAAAAGATGTAAACGTCAATGGCATTGTCTAGAAAGCAAGTAGTAAGTTAACATTAAACATTTTGTAGCCTACGCTCTTGCAAAGCTTCACTGTACACTACTTTTATCTAATGCATAGACCCAATATCTTGGTAAGTTGTTTTTGGTATCAAAAACATTTGGAAATGTAAAGAGAAGAAAGGGAGCTGATGTCTGATTCTTTCTTATCCTTTCCTTTTATATCTTCTTCAATCTCACCTAACACATCTTTTCCCTGGGGAGTTGCATGAGGGTGGCAGAAGCAATTCATCACTGACAAAATTGACTTGAGCTTAGTCTCTGATGTGGGATGACACAAACCACCTCTGAGAAGACCAATACTATAATGGTGGAAAAGCAATTGTAGATATCTTCTAGGCAATGACTCTTTGTTATTGATCTGTTCACCTAATCTTTTAGTTTTGAAGAAAAAGACATCTTCTAGCTTAATGGCTTTATGAAGGGAAATTCCAAGGGGTTGAAATCTCCACATATTAGAAACTTATTGCTTACTTGGGTAGTTTCTGTTTAGTAATACTGGTTTCACTAAAAGCTGATTGGGAGACAGACACCACTGAATACACAGGAACTGTGTCTCTTTGGGTTTGCCTGCTAATTCTGCCTCCCCACCACCCCCTCCGCTAGCCATCTGGAAGAAGGGGAACAGGCTTTGAGTTAAATTTGGAGATTTATGAGGCATGGGACGTGTAGTTGCTCTATTCATTTGAATTGAAAATTTGATCCAATTCTGGAGACTTCTCAGTTAGCATCAACCTTCTGGGTTGAGCTATAAATCTATAAATGACTTTATAACATTATTTGCTTTGATTTAACAGGGCAAAGTACTGTCTCACACCTAGCAGAAAAGCAATAAAGCAATAATACTTGAATTGCTGTATGTGTCATCTTGCCTTTCAGCTAAGAATGCTGAAGAACGTTAAAATATTTCTTTTCCTAAATTAGCATAAGTTGAACTAGTCCAGTAACCTGGAATCTTTTCCAGGCAACTTTCTTGGTGCTGTCCCCATGATGTTAGTAAGACATTGCTACTGTCCCAGATCAGTTGAGGTCATGGTTTATAGGCTAAAAATCAGGGGAAAGAGAGAGGCATACTGTCATCCAGCAATTAATACATCATTTCAGAGATTGCCAAAACACACATTTTCTATTGTTAGTGTGACTGATTTAATCCCCTACTAATACATATATATTTGTATCTATATGGTAGTACAGGCTAGAAAACACTACCAATAGTTTCAGTGAGAAATGGATTTTTACTAAGAGCATTTTAACTTTGCAACAGCAATAATATTATAAGCTAAATAGAAATTTCTACTTCTTTTGGCTTCCAAGGGGAATTTTTGGTGGGGCTACAGTAGTATATTTGCCTCCCAGTTGAAACATATCCAAGTAATTAAGAAAATGTATCTAATCTATGAAAAATAAATCCACAGGCCACTGTGGATTTAAATACCGACTAACTAAACAATCTCTTCCTCTCCCCCCGCCCTTTTTTAAGAGAATGCAGCTAGCGTGGAATAGATAATATACCAACACACTCTAAAACAGTAACTTGTGCACCATGCAATCAAAGTTTAATAGCAAAAAAACGACAGTAGAGATTGTCTGGTTTAATCTTTCCTTTGTATGGATGAGGCAGTATGTAATTATAGAAATTAATTGAAGTTGAACCACACATCTCTGTGATCACTTTCAATGATCAGATTTTTTTTTTTTTTTTTTTGTCTAAGTCTCACTCTGTCACCCAGGTTGCAGTGCAGTGGCACGCTTGCAGCCACCGCAGCCTCAACCTACTGGAGTCAGGCGTTTCTTCCGCCTCAGCCTTCAATGTAGCTGGAACCACAGGCATGTTCCACCACATCCAGCTAATTTTTTGAATTATTGTAGAGATGGGATCTCACCATGCTGCTCAGGCTGGTCTCAAACCCCTGAGATCAGGCAATCCTCTTGTTTCTGCCTCCCAAAGTGCTGGAATTACAGGTGTGAGCCACCATGCCTGGCCAGATAAGATTCTATATGTTTATAAATTGAGTTGAACTATTCAATGAGCAAATATTGATGGATATGTTACAAGAGGAAATTGCATATTGAGAAGGGTGGTGGCAGAAATTTTTATTTCCTATCTTTTACAACAATAAATGAGGGTCACTTAAGTGTGACAAATGTGAATGTGTGAATGAGAATTAGACCTTTTCACATCACATGGTATTTAGCCACAAAATATCATCCTGGCCATCTGTCCATCTGCTTATTTGTTCAATAAATATGTAATGTGCTAGACAATGTGCTGGTTGCTAAGCCTATGGGGGAAACAATACAGATACGGTCCCAGATTTCATGCATGATATTTTTGATCAGTGGGGGACACAGACTCCTAAACGATATTCCATTGGTTCTAAGGTACACATTTTTCTCCAACATTTTAATATCTATAACATAAAGATACATCCTAAAATTGAAAACGTGTCATAACTAAATTGATGCCCCCCCCTTTTTTTCCTTTGTGGTGTGTAATATAGAGGCTTAACAACTGCTGCCAACACTAATCCTATGATATATTGGATATATATATATTAAGGTAAACACTGTGAAAAACAAGTGTTATGAGAGAGACTAACAAGGACCTGCTTTGGATGGGCAGGTGTGGGAAGACCTCTGGACAAGGGGATGTGTAAGCTTGGAGAAAGAGGAGGGCCCAGTGGAGTGAACAGAAGGGACAAGAACATGGTAGAGAGAGAAAACAGACTTTGTGCATGCCTGGGTGAGGGGCAGTCAGGCCTGTTGGAGGAACAGATGGAAGACCAGTGTTGCTGGACCATAGCAGGCAACAGGGCCTTTCAAAAAGCCTGATTCTTTTAGCTTCTTGCAAGCATTTATGTGGGAAAGATCTTTTTCAGATCAGCTGTACTGAAGGCATTTCCTTTGTGTATCAGTCATTGTGTGATGGAGTGAAGCCCATCATAGGCTCTGCTGCTGCTTGGGAAAATCAGTCCAAATTTAACCTTTTTATTAGAATGATTTTTAACCTAAGTGTTGGGAGCACATGCAACTGTAACTGAGCCTAGTTATTTGACTGTTTTGGAATTATGTAACAAGGTGATGTTGTCTCTTATTTTGGCTTTATTCTTCTTTGATATCTTGCCATTTTAGACTAAAGACAATAAATTTACTTTAATCGAAACTCTTTAGGGTGAAGGTTTATTGAAATTTTGTGATTTTTTTTTTTTTTGAGTTGGAGTCTCACTGTCGCCCAGACTGGAGTGCAGTGGCTACTCCCGGCCACCGCAGCCTCGACCTGCTGGGCTCCGGCGATCCTTCCGTCTCAGCCTTCCAAGTAGCTGGAACTACAGGCGCGCTACCACACCCGGCTAATTTTTTAAAAAAATTTATTGTAGGGATGAGGTCTCGCCAAGTTGCCCAGGCAGGTCTCGAATCCGCGGGCTCAGGCAATCCACTCACCTCAGCCTCCCAAGGCGCAGGATTACAGGCTGAGCCACCGAGCCCGGCTTAAATTTTGTGATTTTAATAGAAAAACATTTTTGCTCAGAAGCGCACTCATATAAGATTGCATTCATTAAATGTGGTGGTTTTGTTGTAGCAGCTGCAATTCACAGAGGCTCAATTGTGATGAGCAATACCTTTCTGTATACAAACAAAAAGTTAAAAAGCAACAAAATTAAATACAAAAAATGCAAATATAAAAAGATACCCCAAAGCCTAGAACACAGTTTGTATTTTTCTTTTTTTGAAGATGAGGTCTTGTTCTGTCACCCAAACTGGAGTACAATGGCAGTATCAGAGCTTACTACAGCCTCAAACTCCTGGCCTCAAGCAATCCTCCTGCCTCAACCTCCTATAGTGTTGGGACTGCAAGTATGAGCCATTGTGCCCAGCCATAATTTATATTTGTAAGTGGAGAAGCATATCCCTTGCAGCCCTGCTTATACTTAAATTTGTCAGCAATTGTTAACTGCTAATGTCTCAAAGTTGGATAGCTACATAGAGTCAAGGAGGAGAATTCATGCTAATGGAGTTTTATTGTAAAATATGTTTTATCCTTCTCTAATATAAATGACATACCTTCTTCTTCTATGTATAACCTACAGCAATTAGTTGATCTCAGGCATATTTTAATAGATGTCTAAAAAGAAAAACTCCCCCACTTTCCCTTAAATGATCAGATTTAAGAAACTCTCCCCAAAAAGAACCACAAAGCATTGTGTTACTTTTTCATGTCTTAAACATTGATTTGGACAAAATCTCCATTAAATTAAGTGCAAAATATCTTTTGACCATTTGACTCTCATTGTTTTTTCATGATTGTCTTCCAGGTGTCTGTTTTGTGTTCCCATTTTAATTTGCTAGAGGTAATTTTATATAGGCTTTTCCAAATGATGTGTCCGCTTTAAAATCCAGGTGCATATTTGCATAAAGGCATTTACAGGAAATAAAGACAATCCCATGATGAGTAGAAATGACTGAGATCTTTAATAAAAATAGTGCAATTCCTTAAAAGAGTGTTTCACTGCCAAGTGAGATAGAGGTGGGGTTGTGTCTAACTAGATGTGTTCTATACTGAAGCTGTTGAGAAGAAATTGTACCCATCAAGCTCCAATAATGTTTAGAAACTCAATGTAAACTCTGCTGTTTCCCAGGAAGTGCAGTAGTTTAAATGAAACCTCCTCCATACTGCTGGGATTTAATTGACCACACATGGTGGAGAATGTGAGCGGAAGAGCGCAGTAGAATACATTCAGTTTCTCTAAGTGAAAAGTCATCCAACTTAAACAGGAAAGAACAAAATTTGAATGCTAAAGGATGGAACGAAATTGCTATAATTTCTAAGGTGGAAATACTCAGATGGCTTTGTATTTTCTTTGAGTTTTCATGTAGAAACATAGAAAGCAACAAAGGACATCTGAAAAGTCTGCGCTTAAAGTAAAGCAGGGAAAACTTTAAAAGTAAAGCTAGAAAATTAAAGAGGAGAAATAATTCCTGAAACATTATACTTTGTAATTTATGCTCAATTCAATTAGCAGTGATGGGTATGTTTTGCTTAGTGTGCAGCAACCACCCAGAACCCTCTATAACCATCATATTCATCAATTATAACTGCACTCAGACTCAGAGCCAAATTGTTTATTTAACTCATGGAAGTGCTTTCCATTGGATGCTATTAGCATTTCAAAATGGTATTAATAGGCCCAGAGAAACAAAAACATTTAAAAAAGAGCTCCTAATGAGAATAGCAAAAACAAAACAAAGAATTAAGGTGACAAAAAAATCACTCATGCAGAATAATCTCCTACTCTAATGGAGGTTTACAGATGTTAAGGATACATATTCACACCGACATGTAACATTTTTCCGTTTGGTAGCTAGGAGATGAAATACAATGTCAACATAGGAGTAATGTAATTGGTTTCCAGTCTCTTATCTGCCATTAACTTGTGACCATGGGAAATAAATTCTTTGTTTCTTAACTTTTTTTTGGTGAATCTCTGTTCTTTCATTTAAAAAAATTGAAATGTGTTAGAACTCTTTTAAAATTTGTCTAGCAGGTTTTCTGATTTTTACTGGAAAAATCCCCATGGGGGGTAATAAAGAAAGGAATTGTATGTTTCGTGATAATTTCCTAGGGTAGGCAGATACGATAATGTGTATCAGTACATGGTAAAAGGTAATAAACCAATAGCAATTAAGAAATAATTTATTGGCTAGGCTCAGTGGCTCATGCCTCTAATCCCAGCACTTTGGGAGGCTGAGGCGGGAGGTTTGCTTGAGTCTAGGAGTTCGAGAGCAGCCTAGGCAACACAATGAGTGTTCATCTTTATAAAAATTCAAAAAGGCTTGGTGGTGTGCATCTGTAGTCCCAGCTACTTGAGAGGCTTATGTGGAAGCATTGCTTGAGCCCAAGAGGTCAAGGCTGCAGTGAGCTGTGATTGTGCCACTGCACTCCAGTGACAGAATGAGACCCCCAACTCAAAAAAAAAATTAAAAAATAGAAAAAGATAAATAATTGATCACTGTTATTATCATTGTGCTAGAAATTTACAATTATAAGCAGAAACGTGTCTGTCTACCATGCTAGCTCCTATTGCTAAAACAAATCTTTGTTTCTTTCAAAACAAGCCTCAGTGAACTCAGTCATTCAAGTTTGCTTTTTCAAAGGTAATGACCAACTCATTTACATTAGGCAGCCATGACTTAGCTCTGAGAATTAATTTTGGTTTATTTGTTGACATATTTAAAACTGTCAACAGTTTTTGTTCTCTCCAATGTTCAATAAGTTCAGGAATTTAAAAAAAGAAAGATTTTCTTGATCAGTTTTTCCCTTGGGAAACATCACGGTGCCTAGCTGCTTTAAAGCTGATGTTGAAAGGGCTTGTAGGTTAGGAGCAAATGTTGAAAAGTCCCTCCCTGAGAGAGACAGAGTAGAGTGAGTGCTCTGGGTAGCTGACACTCCTACCCCTCTCATCTCAAGGGCCAGATGGGCTCTAGACAGACACTGGGAGTGCAGGCAGTCTGGGGTAGAGGAGGTCAGCTGCTGTTCTAGGAAATTCCCTCTCTGAAAGACACGTGGGAAAGCTGTCTGGATACCCAGGCCAGTGCTGAAATGGGAGCAAGTGGGGGGATTTGGGAAGGGTCTGTGCAGACCGATGCATCTGCTTTCTAAGGAGTTGAACCCTGAGGGTCGCTGATCTGTGGAATTCAGGGTACATGAAAGGTTATTAGTTGCATTGGTTCTCATAACTTTTCTTGCATCTTTAAGTTTATTTCATCGGGGGATTATTGTCAGTCAGCTGAGCATGACAGGGAACGAAAAAGAATTCTTGTTTGTTGTCAGGAGCCAGTTAAAGAGGATGTGGTTGGTGAAAGATTCTACTTCCTGTGTATTCAGAGGATGTGAATAGACAGTTTACATAACAGAAATTCAGTAGGCTCTCTTGTGGTACATTACAGTTTTGTTTGCAAATAGCAAAGTGGACATTAAAAAAAGATTGTATAGCATCGTTGAAAGTCTAATAAACTCACAAAAATAAATAGCAACAAGGAAACCCTCAAATCCAGTTCCTTGTGGTGAGCTATGTATCTGGTTGTAAGGTATGGTGGAAAGAATATTGCATTTGAAATGCGAAGACCTAAATCTAACATAAACCATGGGGGAATTGTTTACCTCTCTGAAGCTCAATTTTTTTTTTCCTCATCTGTAAAGCACGGGTAATAATTTCTATCAACCTTATATAATTTATAATTGGATCAAATAAGTGAATGGAATACATTTTTGCATGATAAAGCACTGCATATTAAAGTTTTTCTTCCTGTTCTTATTAACAGATTAATAAAAGATGTGACAAATTTCAGTTACTTATCCTTTTCAGAAGCATGTGGAATACAATTTATGAAAATATGAATTGTGTTTACCAATTTCACTCTTAGACATTGACAAGGAACTGGCTCAATAAACTGTCTCAAAATAACATAAGGGAATTATGGGTTATCAAAAATCATAGTTTCGTGGGCTAGATAATATCAAGACATTAAACTCAGATTTAACTGTGTTTCCCTCATTTTGAAGGATGATTTCATCCATGTTAGTGTAACCTAATCCACAAAATAATCATGATAGGTAGACTTTTTTTTCTCTATTTTTAAAGCTGGGAAACTGCAAGTTACTCATGTTTTCAGTTGATTGATATTTACATAAAACTATATTTAATAGAAAAAAAAACCCTAAAAACAAGATAGTATACATGCACTTTACTTACTGCTAGGAATAAATGTGAGGATCTTAACAATGAATGGAAGACACTTTGAAGAAATGCAAATGTTTATAGCTAAACTACTTTAATCATCTTTTAAAAAAATTCTGAGAAGAAATGTTCCCCTCCAGGGAAATCTTGTTGGTGTGATTAAAACAAAACAAAACATCATTGCCCCAAGGGAAAATTAGTTTAAAAATCATTTAAATTCTGGAATATGTTTCTATAATTTAATAATAAAACCAATCTTACCACAAACATAGAGATACTATAACCTAAACCAACACTTTGGGGGTGTGTTCAAATTATAACCTCATGAAAAGCTATAAGAAAAAAATGGCACTGGTGAATAATAACGCATTTCCCCTAACAAACACATGAACACAACCTTGGCGCATTTTCCTGTGTTAATTAACAGTTAATATGTTATCTGCTCAGTGACATTAAGATCTGAGTCTCAAAACCCTCTACCAAGATGCTGGCTTTGATGAGTGGCAGACAACAAGCCCCGACAGGACGGTGAAAGGAAATTCTATTATATAGCTTCTAAATTGTGCATCCTCTGGGTTGATCTCAGAGATTCAAATACCAAAGAATAATACTCGAACCTACATTTCCTCCAGGAAGCACTGAGTGATTTCATAATTTTGTCTCTACTAGAGAGGGGCATGCTTCAGGGCTGTCAGGTGACACAACCCTCAGGACAGTGAATGCCCTTGAATTAGGAGTGTAAGGGCTGGCATTGACTGGCTAAGAGACATTTCAGAGAGTGGCAGGTCACTCAAGGCCTCGATAATTCCACACATAATAGAACAAGGATAGAGATGGCTTTTGTCTAAGAAGTAATTCAAGAAACAGCTGTTCTCTTTGTTTATTCAAGTAGACTGGTTTCCAAGGTGGGGGTTCATGCATCCCAGAGGTTGACTACAGACAATCATCTGGGGTCTGGAAAGAAAATACTAGAACTATTATTTATTTTTGTCTGAAAATGTAAGAAAGAGATTAAGCTTCCCAGCACGTATGGAAAGGCTTGATGCCGACACTCTGCAGCACCCATGCTTGGTCTGTTTGTCACATAGCCTTGAGTCTTGTACAGTGTGGACACTTTCCTGAGACGGGAATGGGCTTCCACAGGGTGGAGGCATGAGGGGGCTGTTATCCCCACTCTTTTGTTTGCTTTCAGACTTTCCTAGTAGGATCTAGTAAGTGGCTTTACAGATTACATTATTTTGTTTTAACAGAATGAATGTACACCAAGGAGACAAGTAGCTTGAAAATGACCTTTGCAGAGAAACTGCAGATTAAAAAATACTATCTGGCCAGGCACAGTGGCTCATGCCTATAATCCCAGCACTTTGGGAGGCTGAGGTGGGAGGATTGATTGAGCACAGGAGTTTGAGACTAGCCTGGGCAACATAGCAAGACCTCATCTCTACAAAAAAAAAAAAAATTAGCTGGGCATGGTGATGTACCCCTGTAGTCCCAGCTATTTGGGAGGCTGAGGCAGAAGGATCAATTGAGTCCAGGAGATCAAGGCTACAGTGAGCTGTGATTATGCCACTACACTCCAGCCTGGGTGACAGTGAGTCTCTCTCTCTCTCTCTCTCTCTCACACACACACACAACCACACACACACACACACACACACACACACACAAATACTAATCATATAAGAACAAGTGAACAGCAATACAATGGCAGAGGTAACTTTTTGCCTATTGGCCATATGACAAGGAAGAAGCACTAACAGGGGCAGATCTATTAAGAAAGCAACACTTTTCTTCATTAATCAGGAATATTATTGAAAATGTGAATTCGTACCCATGATTAATGTTAATGAAGGTCCTCACCCCAGGTTTATGCTGATGTTGAAGTTTGCTGTGCCTTTGCTAGTTACCTTTTCAGTTACCTAGCTGTTTTCTACTGAGTACAGTACAGAGTTTTTTGGGCTGCTTAACAAAGTACCACAGACTGGGTAGTTTAAGTAAATGAATTTTTTTTCTCATAGTTCTGGAGGCTAGGTGTCTGAGATGATGCTGTCAGCATGATTGTTATCTCTGAGACTTTTCATCCTGGGTTGTAGATGGCCACCATCTTCAGGTGGTCACACATGTCTGTGTTGGGATTATAGGTGTGAGCCACAGTGCCCATTTCTTCTTCTCCTTCTCCTTCTCCTTCTCCTCCTTCTCCTTCTCCTTCTCCTTCTCCTCCTTCTCCTTCTCCGTCTCCGTCTCCGTCTCCGTCTCCTTCTCCTTCTCCTTCTCCTTCTCCTTCTCCTTCTCCTTCTCCTTCTCCTTCTTCTTCTTCTTCTTCTTCTCCTTCTCTTTCTCCTCCTCCTCCTCCTCCTCCTCCTTCTCCTCCTCCTCCTTCTTCTTTTCTTTGAGATGGAGTCTTGCTCTGTTGCCCAGGCTGGAGTGCAGTAGCACAATCGTGGCTCTTGCCTATAATTTCAGCACTTTGTGAGGCTGACGATGACTTGAGTCCAGGAGTTCCAGATTAGCCAAGGCAATGTAGCAAGCCATCGTCTCTACAAAAATTCAAAAATTAGCTGGGTGTGATGGTGCATGCCTGTAGTCTCAACTACTTGATAGGCTGAGGTGGAAGGATTGCCTGAGCTCAGGGAGCTGAGGCTGTGGTGAGCCATGATTGTGGCACTGCACTCCAGCTTGGGCAACAGAGTGAGACATGACTCAATAAACAAACAAACAGATAAATAAATAAAGTAGTTCTAATAGTAACCCAGAATGAAATCACATTTGGAGATAAGGCTGCAAAGAGGCAATTAAGTTAAAATAAGGTCTTTAGGATGGGCCTTAATAGAAGATGACTGGTCTCCTTATAAAGAGGAAATCTATACACAGACATGTGTAATCTCAAGCGATCCACCAGCTTCAGCCTCCCGAGTAGCTGGGACCACAGGAACGCACCACCTAGATTGGCTAATTTTTATATATTTTTTAAGATACAGGGTCTCGATGTGTTGCTAAGATGTGAGCCTCAGTACCTATGTCCAAGTGACTTTATTCTTCCTCAGTTGTTTGGGCAGTACTTTCCAACTGAAATTCATTTGCATGATTTACTAGGCACCAGCTAGGCTAGAAATTAGACAAATAATTATCATACTTCATTGATATGAGCAAATCTTTTAATCTGCTGGATGGTGATGATAATTATTTCTACTAAATCAGTGCCTTCAGAAAGTATTTTATTTGCTAATATTTTGGGTGAATATATATGTATGTATATGTACATATGTGCATATATATATTTATTTATTTATTTATTTGCTGTGAACTCATCCTTGAAGACTTCATTTAGGCATTCCCTCCTCCAGGAAGTCTTCCTAGGTTACAGTAGCTATCTCTCCCCTGGCCCCATTTACCCAGTGGTAGGTTAAGCCATCATTGCACTTGGCACATTTTACTGGAATTCTGCCTTAAAAATATTTATTAAGTAGAGATGAGGGTCTTGCTAGGTTGCCTAGCCTGGTCGCCAACTCCCGGCCTCAAGCAATCTCGCCTCAGTCTCCCAAAGTGCTGGGATTACTGGTGTGAGCCAGTGCACCTGATGAGAATTCTACTTTTGAGTATGTCTGGAAGCTCCTCCAGGGTCAGCAACCAGGCTGTATTCATCACTGTATCTTCTATGCCTATCACAATGCCTTGCAGTTCACCAGAATTGTAGTAACATATAACTCTCATTACATAGACAGGCACTGTTGTGCTTTAGAAATCCTTACATGGACCTTCTGAAGTAGGTCCTATGACATCTCCATTTTACAGATGAGAAAACCAAGGTCCAGAGATCTCAACTCAGGTGGCAAGATCACCCAGCTAGCGATTATCCAGATGAAACTGGGCGTGGACGGTAGGGTTGTGAAGCCCTCATTCTTATCCCTTTTACCCGACTCATGAATGCGTTTTGAATTGAACTGCATATATAACTATTTTCATAAGGGAAGAACTATGTCTAGAAACTTTAACCACAGTTTAAGCCTCATCCTTTCTTAAGTTCAGAAACTTCCACAAGTAAGTATCAGTTCTCGGAAGAAGAGCTTTTCATATTTTCAGGTTTAAAAGTAGAAGGTTTTATGATTTACTGACTTTTGTTTTTGAGTCGGTGTCTCACTCTGTCACCCAGGCTGGAGTGCAGTGGCATGCTCACAGCCACCGCAGCCTCAAACTGCTGGGCTCAGGCGATTCTTCCACCTCAGCCTTCCGAGTAGCTGGAACCAGAGGTGCGTGCCACCACGTCCAGCTAATTTTTTGATTTATTGTAGAGACGAGGTCTTACCAAATTGCCCAGGCTGGTCTCAGATCCCTGGGCTCAGGCAATCTTCTCATCTCAGCCTCCCAAAATGCTGGGATTTCAGGCATGAGCCACCATGCCCAGCGAAGTCCTTACTTCTATATTCCTATAGTTGTCTGAGGAAAGGTAGCTTATGTTTAGCGTTGGCTCTGACTCATATACTGGGACAACAATCTATCCTCAGGAATAAGAATAATGTGAACCAACATTTAGTGAGCATTCACTGAGTGACCTGGTCAAAAACACATGGCTGGTCAGTGGGGAGCAGAGATGGAATTTTTCTTTTTTAAAGAATGAGCAATTTATTAACCCAGTACTGTCTGTTTTGATGCTTCTTATTGGCAGCTACCACCTATCCGACGAATGTGTCCAGGTATCTCTTATCTCTGTCCCTGGGGTGTCCATTTGTGACCTCCATCTTGGTTTTTTTCCACCATTTTCATCCCCTCCAGGGCTTGGAGGCCTCAGTGGGCCACAATCTTGAAGCCTTGGATGAGGTCGCTGGGCATGATGCAATTTCTCTGACGTCCCCTGTCAATCTTGGTCACGGAGCTGACCTCAGCACCACCCTGAAGGTACAGGTGCTATGCCGTGGAAATAGCTGGTGTGTCTCATCACAGGGAGTGGGCTCTTTATGCTGAGCCAACTTAACTGTGTCTACCCATTTAGGGACTTTCAGCTTCCTGAGGAAGGCTGCTAGGTCTCTCAGAGATAGGAGTTTGAATGGACACTATCCACTCCTCTGGGTCCCTGAACCATTCTTGTTCTGCTTCCTCTGCCCAAGACTTAGAAACCAGATCACGTTCCCTCATGTTGCGGCCTTCCTTCTTGTCCTGTCTGGAACCCCAATTCTTCTGGAACTGGAGTCCTACATCTCAGTCCCTGTGGCTGACAATCTAATACATTTTCTTGCTGGCCACTGTTCGCTAGGTCTCTCAATAATTGCAAATTGTCAGATTTCCTTTTCTAGCAATATTCCCATCTTCAATGTATCCCTGATGCATGGATTTAGATTTGTAGATCATTTAAGGTTTGGGAGAGACCCCAAACGTCACCTTTTAACAACCTTGGCGGATATTTTTTTTTTTCAAATAAACAAAATTTTAATTATTGGGTGCTGATACAGTATCTTTTTTATTTAAAATGAAACAAATCCTTTTGTACCTTTTGAGGTTTACTTTTAAGCCATATGCTTCTATTATCCATTTAAAGAATAATTTTAGGTGGGGCTCAGTGGCTCAGCCTGTAATCCCAGCACTTTGGGAGACTGAGGTGAGTGCATTGCCTGAGCCTGAGGGTTCAAGACCAGACTGGGCAACTTGGTGAGACCTCGTCTTTACAACAAATAAAAAATGAGCCAGGTGTGGTAGCATGTGCCTGTAGTTCTGGCTACTTGGAAGGCTGAGGCAAAAGGATCGCTGGAGCCCAGCAGGTCGACCCTGGGGTGGCTGTGAGTGTGTCACTGCACTCCCGCCTGGGCGACAGAGTGAGACTCCAACTAAAAAAAAAAAAAAAAAAAAATTTAAAAAATGTATACATAGGAACAAGCCATAAAGCTGTACTAACTGGATCTTAGATCCTCTGTCCCCAAGGGCAGCCCATTCTTGGTTCTTTTGGCTGATACTTTACATCATTCCTATGGACTGGTTATGTGACTGCCCCTTAAGAAATTTAACTCTTGATTGCTCTACCAGAGCATTCTATGTTGAAGTGCACTTTTGCCCCATGTAACTTCCACTCCTTGGTTTGGTTCTGCTGATAACACAAAACCCAATCCACCTTCCTAGTAACAGACTTTATAACACTGAAAAACAATGCAATGTTATTATGAGTCTTCTTAATCGTCCCTTGTCATTTTTCTTATTAGATATTGCTTCAAGTCCCCTCACTCTGAGCATTCAGGAAGAGGAAGAGAAAATCATTTGGAGTCAGACACACCCGACTTTGAATCCGGGCTCCACCACTTATTGGCTTCATGTGTTTCAGTTCTGGTTTCCTCATTTGTGCAATGTTGGTGATGACACAGAGTTTAAAGGGGCGTTTTAAAGATTAATTTAAAGAGGCGAAACTCAACGCTTGACACAGTGCAGATGCTCAGATAAATGGTATTTCATGTTATTTTTATCTTTTTTTTTGAGACAGTTTGTCTCACTCTGTCCCTCAGGCTGTAGTGTTGTGGCACGATCAAAACTCACTGCATCCTTGATCTCCTGGACTCAGGTGATCCTGCTACCTCAGTCTCCTGAGTAGCTGGGATTACAGATATGTGCCACCATGCCTGGCTTATTTTTTTCATTTTTTTTGTGGAGACGATGTCTCACTATGTTGTGGTCTTGAATTCCTAGTCTCAAGAGATTCTCCTGCGTTGGCCTCCCAAAGTGTGGGGATTACCAGCATGAGCCGCCATGGCTGGCCAATTTTTATCATTTTTTTAAAAAGTGAGTTTTGAAGAGACAAAATGTATTCCATACTCAGATGGGATCTGATCATCTCTAAGCACAATGAGACCATCATCCTATGGTAAAGATGATACTAATATTAAAAACAGCGGCTTTTATTATTGTTTTTTCCATGCCAGGTCTTTTGCTAAATACTTTATATTCATTGTCTCTTGAAGTCCCCTCAACCATCTTGTGAAATAGATGTTATTCCCATTTTACAGGTAAGGACACTGAGGCACAGAGAGAGAGATGACCTGCCTAAGGTCAAACAACTAGGAAATGACAGGGTTAGAACAAATCATTGTGTCTGACACTAGAGAATTGACTGCCTCAAATATTAGATTTTTACTAATCGTTCTGTGTTGTACAATTTTTGGTAATAAAATACATGATAGACTCACATGGAGCTTAGTATTTATGGAAGCTTCTCTCTCTTTCCTGCTATCACACGTCGTTGAGCAAGATATTGTCCATCTTACACTCAACAGGTATTTTACATGTCTTTGCTTCCCAGATGCAGGTATATTAGTTTGCTGGGGCTGCCATCACAAAATACTAGAGCTACACAACTGAAATGTATTTTTTTTTTCACATTTCTGGAGGCTGGAAGTCCAAGATCAAGGTGTCAATGTGTGTGGTTTCTTCTGATCAAGTGTCAGCAGGGTTGGTTTCTGCTTGGCTGCTGAAGGCCACCTTTTCACTGTGTCCTCACCTGGTCCTTCTTGTATGTCTGTACATCTCTAGTGTCTCTGTGTGTGTTCAAATGCCCTCTTCTTAGAAGATGGTTAATGAGTACAAAAAAGTTAGAAAGAAGGAATAATATCTAGGGTCTGGTAGCACAATAGGATGACTACAGTTGATGATAATATGTTGTATATTTCAACATAACTAAAAGAATGAAATTGGGATGTTCCTAACACAAAGTCATGCTAAATACTTGAGGTAATGGGTATCCCAATTATCCTGATTTGATCATTACATAGTATATGCTTGTGTCAAAATATCACTTGTACCCCATAAATATGCACAAGTATGATCTATCATTAATAATTTTAAAAAATTAAACAAAAAAAATCTTCATATAAGAACACCATCAGACTGGATTAGGGCCTATCCTGATAACCTAATTTTTACCAAATCACCCCATTAAAGATACTGTCTCCAAGTGACATTCTGAGGTACTTGTGAATTTGGGGGTGAGGGGTGGGCATAATTCTGTCCATAACAGCAGGATATTACATTTCTCCACTAAAATTCTCTTTGTGTTAGATTTGGCCTACTGCCCCCTGAGAATTTTTTGAATGCTGATTTTGTTCCTCAGAAATCTCACCCTTCCTTCCAAATTTGTGCCATCTGTAAACTCAGTGTGCATTCTGTTCATGTCTCTTCCCAGTGATTAATAAAAATACTGAAGGGAAACAGAAGTGATCAGAGAGCTCAGAGGCAAGGAGCCAGACAACTCCATCCAATTAGATGCCCTCTCACTGCCGCTCTAACCCCATAAGTTTCTCCAATTTCCACTTACTGGCTGTCTGTGCGGCCATTCTCTATGCACTGGTTTTGATTTAATAGATGAAATGTTGGTACTATGTTGAAGCCTGTTGTAATAAATGCTTTACTTAATTTGATGGTTGGGATAGTAGAAGAGTGATCAGATGAGGAATCAAACTACTTGAATTCTAATCCTGGTTTTAGAATTATCAGTGTCATGTAATCTCTTGAATTTTCATATTCCGCATCTGGAAAAAATGGGATAACAACAGCCCTACTTCCGGATGCACAGTTGGAGTCAGATTCCAGTGAAATGTGTATGTGGTGCCTCTATAGGCTCTGAGGAGCCAATGTTAGCTATGCATGGGTAGACTTTTGGCAGGTATTTTAAAATTTACATCTTTCAAACTATTCTCAGGACCACTGATTTGGGTATCGACAGAAGATACTTAAAGAATTCACCTCTTTGAGGTTGGACTACTCTTTTATCACTTATTTGTTTCAGGACTCTTGCATGGATCAATATAGTACAAATACATTTTTTAAAAATTAAAATATAGTTGCCCCCAAAATTCAAAGCTGGCTGGGCATGGTGGCTCAAGCTTGTAATTCCGGCACTTTGGGAGGCCGAGGTGAGGGGATTGCCCAAGACCACGGGTTCGAGAACAGCCTGGGCAATTTGGCAAGACCTCATCTCTACAATAAATCCAAAAATTAGCTGGGCGTGGTACTGCATGCCTGTAGTTCTGGTGACTTGGAAGGCTGAGGCAGAAGGATTACCTGAGTCCAGAAGGATAATCTGAGTCCATGAGTGTGCAACTGTGCTCCAGCCTAGGCGACGGAGTGAGACTTCAACAGGAAAAAAAAAAAAATTCAGAGCTGAACTGATCTAAAATGATAAACCATGGACTCCCTTCCTCCCCACTTTGGGATCCTCAGTGTCTGTTGTTCCTGTCTTTATGTCTGTGCATACCCAATGTTTATCTCCCACTTGTGAGAAAATGCAGTATTTTGTTTTCTGTTTCTGGGTTAATTCACTTATGATAATGACCTGTAGCTGCATTCATAATTTTATAATTTTAGTGTGAAGAGTAAGTCTAGTATCTTGAACCCAACATAATTCGGAAGGTAAGTCTGATTTAGGTCTTCTAAGCAAAATAGAAGGAACATTTTAGAATATACCTCACCATCAGCTGGGTAATCAGTAGATGACATAGATACATTCTTAGAGCTTCCTGTAAGATGAATTTCTGAACACATAATCTTATTTTCCAATACTTTCCAACATACTATGTAATAGACAGTCTTATGTCACACTGTCACGTTGTAAATGGGCTTGCAGAGTCATTTACCCTTTCAGGGGAGAATCTAAGCTCCCTAAATTGTGTGGTGTTGCAGACAGGTACACACTAGGAGGATTTAAATGATGTCAGGGCAGAGAAGGAAGGTGAAGTGGAAACTTCCATTTATTGAACAGTTACATGTCAGCTCTTATGTGCTATTTAAATTCTTATTTAATTCTGACAATAATTCTGAGGTAGCTCAAATATAGCAGCTGAGAGGAGAGTATATATAACAGTTGGAAATGCCAGCATACTCAAAACCAGCTTCCTAAATTGTGAACCACTTCTGATGATTCTATTTGTAGAAAATAACATTGCATTTTTTTAAAAAATTAAGATTAAAAAGAAAATCTTGCTCAGTGCTCAGTGAGGAGATAGTCACACCCGGGTGGTAATCTAAGTTCACCATCTGGTAGTTTGTTAATGCTACTTTCTGTGGAGTTGACATTATCATTCCAGTTTTCCAGATGAGGAAACTGAAGCCCAGAAAAGTGAAATACTTCTTCCACGTCATACAACTGGCCTGTATTGAAGCTGAGGTTCAAAGTCACATTGGACTTCTAAGTGAGTGCATGTTCCCTTTTCCCTGAACTAGGGGACTGCTGAACTAGGAGACTGAAATTATTCTTTCTGCCCCAGGTACTAATATATGACCTTTTTAGTCACTTGACTTCTCTAGACTTCATGATCCTTGACCACAGTTGGGGGATAATTTCAGCATGGATCAGATAATCTTTTCCAGTCTTTGGAAAATCAGAAAGTACTATAAAAATGTAAAGGAGTATTTTTTTTAAATTTTGAAACAAGATTATATGTCAAATTATTTTCCTCATTTAGAATACTTAAAATCCAGGCTGGGCATGGTGGCTCAAGCCTGTAATCCCAGCACTTTGGGACACCAAGGAGAGAGGATTGCCTGAGCCCAGGGGTTTGAGACCAACCTGGGCAACTTGGTGAGACCTCGTCTCTACAATAAATCAAAAAATTAGCCAGGCCTGGTAGTGCGTGCCTGTAGTTCCAGCTACTTGTCAAGACTGCAGAGGCTGTGAATATGCCACTGCACTCCAGTCTGGGCGACAGAATGAGACTCTGACTCAAAAAAAAAAAAAATAAAAAAAAAGAATATTTAAAATCCAACAGTGCTATCCAATAGAAGATTCTGGAATGATGGAATGGTCTAAGTCCGTGCTGTTGGTACAGGTGGCCACTCACCACAGGTGGCTATTGAGCCTTGATGGACAGCCTTCTGGAAATGAGAAACCAAAGTTTTATTTTTTGAATTTTTAATCAATTTAAGTTTAAATTAAATTGCTACGTATTGCTAGTGGTTGCTGTAATGGACGGTACAGAATGTTGGATGATTTCATACCAAAATGTGAATCTCAATAACTAGTTTGTTGTTGTATTCGATATGTCAATAATCCCTGGTGCTCTAGCAGGTAAGCTGAAATGGGCGTTTTGCATTTCCTTGATATCTCCAAAGCATATTAGATTTGTCATTTTAATTTTGAGACAACTTAGGATATTTTAAATTCTCCTGACTCCAGATGTATTTAATTAATCAGTCAATTCACTAATTAATATCTGTTGAATGAATGCACATGATAGGTAGGTAGTATGTATTGGTTCCTCCTTCCCTGTCTGGGCCTTCTTTTTTTAAATTTTTAATTTAGAGGGTCTGTGTGCAGGGAAGAGAAGGAAGGTGAAGTGGAAACTTCCATTTATTGAACAGCTACATGTCAGCTCTTACGTGCTATTTAAATTCTTACTTAATTCTGACAATAACTCAGAGGTAGCTTAAATATAGCAGCAGAGAGGAGAGTATATATCACAGTTGGAAATGCCAGCATACTCAAAATGGGTGCATTGTATAATGTTGGGATTTGGGCTCCTAGTAAACCTGTCACTCAAACAGCGAGCGTGGTACCCAATAGATAGTTTTTCAACACTTGCCCACTTCGCTTCCTCCCCACTTTGGGAGTCCCCAGTGTCTGTTGTTCCCATCCTAATGTCTATGTGTAACCAACATTTATGTCCTACTTGTACGTGAGAACATGCAGTATTTGGTTTTCTATTTCTGGGTTAATTCACTTAGGATAATGGCCTGATGCTGCATCCTTGTCACTGCAAAAGACACAATTTCATTCTTTTTTATGGTTGTGTAGTATTCCACAGTGTGTGTTTACCAAATTTTCTTTATCCAACCAACAGTTGATGGGCACCTGGGTTGCTTCCATGTCTTTGCTATTGTGAATAGTACTACAATAAACATATGGGCGCAGGTGTTTTTTTGGTAGAATGGTTTATGCTCCTTTGGATATACACCCAGGGATTGCTGGGTTGAATGGTAAATCTTTTTTAGTCCTTTGAGAATTATCCAAACTGCTTTCCACAGAGACTGAGCTAGGTTACTCCATTAGCAATGTGTGAGCATTCCATTTTCTATGCAGCCTTGCCAACGTCTGTTGTTTTTGACTTTTAATAATAGCCATTCTGACTTTCTTTCTATGTGGGCCTTTCTTTCTGTATAAGATGGGGAGAATTATTGCAGGCTTACATTGAAGTTTCAAGGCATCTACCACTTAGTAAGGCCTAAGTAAATATCGATTTTCCTTCTTTTATCCTTAAGAGAAACCATTGCTTGCAAATGAAAGAGCATTGTATTCATGTATCGAGCCTGTGTTTCTAAATATCTATCAAAGCTGGGTCTCCTTGCCAGCTGTTATTCATTTCTTTGGTTCACAATTTGTTAAATTTTAGCTCATCAGTTGGGATGACCTTTCATTGTGCAACTTAGTTTCCCATTTGTTTCTGTGATTTAAAAAAAATCTGAAATCAGAGGGAGTATTCTCTTCCCTCCACAATGCTATCTTCCCCCACCTAATAAGTGACTCATTCAAAAACATATATTTAATTGGGAGCATCTTAATTTATGTGAATTCTTAAAGTGACCATATGACTTTATTTTTATTTTTTTGGTTTCATACATTTTATAGTTAACTGGAAGAGGTGGATCCCTTTTTTCCCTCATACCCTCAGTGTGTGGGAAGCTGTGAATCAGTACAAGTATAAATCTCCAGAAAAAAACTTATATTAGGAAGTGACTATAGACATTCTTAGCTTTGTGACTCAGTAGGACACTTTTCTTCAACATTATAGTTCTAACCATGTACTTTCTGCAGAAAGGGAAAACTGTACTAACAGAAGTTCTAATGAATCTTTACTAAGGACCTTCTGTCCAACCACGCTGTCGTTACCAATTTATGGAAATTCTCATTCCATTGACATAGAAGGCGATGCTTTGATTATACCTGGCTGAGTGAAGAACCAGACATCTGTTTTATTCCACCTGTTTGGAAGGAGGACAGACTCTTCAGAGAACCTGAAGTCCTGAGGGGTAATTTTGTTTTTGATCTTATCAGTCTGCCTTTCTTTTTAAACTCAAGGTTAATCTCAAATTCAGGTTCTCCTCTTTCCTTGGAAAGATCCCATCATAATTTTCAAAGTGAGAGCCTTGGCCACTTTTCAAAAAGGTAATCATTATGACAGCAATTTAAAGCATGAAGCAGGAAAATTAAAAATATTTCCTTCATGTTCCCTCACTCGGACAAAACAATTTTTATTTTATTTTGAGCATTATTAACACAATTGCACATAGCAATACGTTAGTCACTTGGTATTAAACTAGTTTTTTAGTGAAGAGAAAAAGAGAAGTTATGGTAGTATACCACAATAATACTTTTCCCATAGAGAATCTTCAGGAGTATATTAGAATTAGAATACAATTAGGAAATTAAACATTGCCATAGTGACAGATCATTTTAACACACAAACTTGTTAGAAGTATTTTTTTATATATAATTTTTTTATTACAGAGATGTAAGTGAGGATTAACTACATAAGTTTGCTGTATGCAGGTGAAGTTTGGGCTTCTAACTGGTCCCTCACTCCTTCTGGTAGTGGACCTGGTACCCTTTGTGTTGTCATGTCCCCTCCCCACCTTCCTTCTTCCCTTTCTTAGCAGTGCCTAGCAACTGCCAATTCCTCCATTGTGTTAACGTGACTAGTTAGTGTTCAGGGCCCTCTTATAAGTGAAAACATGTGGTATTCAGTTCTTTGTTTTTGTGATAGATCACTGAGTATGATGGTCTCCAACTCCATCCAATTTGCTACGAAATTCATGATTTTGTTCTTCTTTATGGCTGTGTAATACTCCATCATGTATATGTACATTTTCTCTATCCAGTCCACTTTTGATGGGCAGTAGGGTTGGTTTTTAGCAATTCATTGTGAACTATGAGTGCGACATAGAGAACATTAAGACAGGTACCAGGAAAAACAGATTCTTGTCTGAGTTCTGCTGGTAACTAGTTGTGTGACTGAGAATCAATGCTTTAGACCATCTGGATCTCTTTCCTTGCCTATGAAATGGATCCATTTGAGCTCTAAAATATTATGATTCGAAGGATTCTATTTTGTGCCCTTCTGTAGAACTATACATGTAGACTCTTGTCTTGTGGATGGAAATAAAAGCGTGTGGGGCCTCTTGCCATGCTCTTGGGATTGTGCTGTCGAGTTGGCAATGGGGTTGTTCCCACCTGCCCCCTTGGTCTCTTTTGTGGTTTTCATTGTAGCCAAGGGCAGGCATTTCCCCTTCCTGCCTGGGATGAGGTATGCTGAGCATGAACATGTTAACTCTGGTCTCTCTGGCGTTATACTTGAACCAGTTAAATGAAGGATAAAGTGCAGTTGCCACAGAATTGAGACCCTAAAATGGTCCCAAAGGGTTGCACATGGCTGCTCCTTGGCCTAGTAAAAGGCAGTTATAAAAACCCATCAGGCATTTGGAAGTCAAAAGTCGTTTCTCAATGAGTCATTTGTCACTGTTAACAAGAATGAGTTAGGGATAAGTGAAAAATATTTGTTATTTTTTACAGCAACTGAGTTTCGACAGATGAGCAAAAAGTTGTCATTCAGCACTTGTGAACAGCAGTTGGGTTATTTCAAAGCCAACAATCCTTGCTTCCTTTAGGAGTGCTTATGAATGCCTATCATTCAAATATTTTTCTAGTTACCTGTTCTCCAAAGTATATGTGGAAAACCACTCACTGCTATTCATGAAGAGCTGAAAAATAGAGGGTGTAAGGGTAGAACCCAGAAAGAAGCCTTGTGTAGACTCTGTCCTTTTCACAAATACTTTAACCTTCCTGGGGATCTCTTTCTTTGTCTGTAAAATAAAGCTGTTTTTACATAATCCCTCAAGATCACTTCTGCTCTAAATATCTGTAATCTAATGGTCTTAAGAAAATGGTAAAATCTCAGTATCTTCCTGTTGATCTTGAAATCAGGGGAAAGGGCATTTGTTTGTATTATGGTCTAATCAAGAAATAGTATCTCTAAACTATGTAATTATGATATACTTGTTTTAGGCTTTGTGATATATGGATAATAAACTCCTGATTTCTGCTTGATACGCATGTTAAATTATTCTTAATTAGCAATTTAATTGAAAAGTTTTTATTAGATAATTGCTCACAGTTTCAAATCTTTATCTCTGGAAAGGTTATTGACCTGTTTTCTATTGGAAATAAACCTTATACATTAGCTTCCTGTAACTGTGAGTTTCAGAGTCTATTGACATGTAAATATTCTAAAGAAGGTACAACCTCCCTCCTCCTACAAAACACCACTCTTACCACACAAATAAAGATATCCTCTCAAGCTAATACTCTAGAAATCTTCTTTTATTTCCTTTAAAAGGTATTGGATTGAAGATTACACGGACGCCACTGGCTGAGTGCCATAAGGCTATAACAGTTATTTGTTCCCTGGTGAATGAATGAGAGATGATTCCATTATATTTAAATAGATAGTTTATTTGCCAGGTTTTACATGTTTGGACAATTATGACAGGGTTTTCAGCATTTACTTAGTGCATCCAACAGTTGAAATTATGATAGACAGCCTTGTCATATCTATACTTGTACATAAGCCAATATCCCCTTGGGGATGGGGAAATAGCCAATTACTACCATGTTGGATGAACAAATGTTTTGTGCGTTCTCTGAGGTGACTGGAAATATTGAGACTGCTGTGTCAACTGCAAGATAAACTGTGGTGAGAGCATTATCAGGTTAATAAACAAGGGACTTAGACACAGGCCCTGAGATGAAAGGTTAAGAGGCAGGGTTTACATAGCAACTTTACTTAGTTATAACACACAGGTCCATTCAAGAAAAACCTTTCTTGTATGGTACTTAAGATCACAGTTCATGCTGAGTAAGTGCTGGGCACTGAAGGTCAATCCCTTTTATTGATTAGTATTTCCTTTCATTTTGAATAAGCAGATCATGTATGTGGACAGGATAGACCCTATCTTCATTGTTAAATGAAGTTTTGATTTTCTTAACTACGTCATTTGTTCTTCTTCCAGAGCCCCAAACCTTCTTCTGTCAATAGTTTTGGATGCTTTCTTAGTTTCTGTGTGGAAAAGGTCACAAACTTTTAAGATTTAGGGATGCTTTTCAAACATCTAACTGAAATCTGTCTTACTGTAGTAGAAATCCATACGTTCTCTCTTAAGAGCTTAAGGATCTACAACACTTTAACATTATTTTTTTCTTTTTGGTGGAGGAGGTTTCTTCCTCTTCTGCCCTCCCATTTTGCAAAAGGACTCTAACTCTTGGAAATAATATTTGTGTTGCTAAATGTTCAAGCAGATGCCTCCCCTTCAGGTATTTTTTTCTCCATCTTTGAAAACTGAGAGTTGACTGCTCTGGCTACTGGATTGGAGCTGGCAACCACTACATTTCTTATTGATTGTCTACCATGGTTTCAAGAATACACACAGTATTACTTAAACCAACATTCAACCTCTGTAACTGCAAACACGAGGACAATTCACATATCTGCTAATTGCTGTTTTCTTTTGCTATGACACTTATCTGTGTGTATCCAATTTAGAAGCCAGAGATAACAACCACCCCAGTTTGGCTCAAGGGATATCTGGTTGATTTTTTTTTAAAAGACCTAATTTGATTACAAAAAGTCTGCTACATCTCTGGATTTCAGAAATGTGACCTTAGCAAAAAACTAGGTATAGAGAACAGTTTTAGATGTTAATCTAGCGATTGCTTAGAGTTTAATTGATGGCCAACAATGTTTTGAACACTTGCTCTTTCTGTGTGGTGTGAAGGAGACAGGTGGGAATCCCAGATTGACAGATGAGGAGTCAGACACAGGTGAACTCTTTTCTTTTCTCCGTCTTCTTTGTGGTTAGGTAGAAGCCATGCAGATAGTTTTCCTTTGGTCAGTGAATGTGAGCAGAAGCACCATGTATGTCACTTTTGTGCTAGGACATCTAGGAGTAGGTGTGTCTTCTCTGTTTCCTTTTTCCAAGCATTCTAAATGCCGTAGGTATAAAATAGAAGAGGGTGATATGGAACAGAAATAGACTTTTGCTGAGCAAAGTCACTGAGATTTGGGGTTTGCTGTTGCTGCAGCCAGCACAAGTTACCCTAACTAACATGGATGGCGATATTCCTAATGCTATAAAGTTGTTGCAGAAGCTGGGTCATTACCTGGAACAGAGAATCACGAAAATCTGACTTTGAATCAGAATCGACTGGGGACCATATAAGATTTACTAAGTAAAAAGTTGGGTTTAGGGCATGTGAATCAATATTTTTTTTTATCAAGTTGCCCCAATAATTCTAGCATCACCTTCAATTCTAAATTACAAAATGGATGGTACACACATACGCTCAGGCAGCATACTGACATTTAGTGGTTGATGTCTACTTCATTATCAACTGTGCGGTCATTGGACTTTTGAGCTGAACAAGTATAGCTTTGAAAAAATGGAACACCGCTTTTGTTTGAAAGAAAAAACAAAGGAAAGATAGCCAACCAAACAAACATACAAAAAACTCTTTAACATCAAAGTCTCTCTATTTTCTGGGTTGGTGAGACAGAAGATGGAAAGGGATTGGAGAGAGTCAGAGATATGAGAACTAAAAGCAGGGGTTTTAGCTTTTATGACCTTCAAGGGCCAGATCTGGCCTGTCATTTGTTTACATATTGCCTATGGCAGGTTTCATGACAATGGCGGGGTTGAGTTGTTCTAAAAGTGATCTTGTGGCTCACAAAGTCTAATATATTTAGTATCTGATTCTTACAGAAAATGTTTCCTAGCTCCTGATCTATACATGGGCTCTGTGCTTGTGAAAGGCACAAGCACTTTTTTTTTTTTTTTTTTTTTGAGTCAGGATTTTACTCTATCGCTTGGACTACAGGCATGTGCTTCCACACCCAACTAGTTTTTTTATTTTTGTAGAGATGAAGGCTTACAGTGTTGCCCCGACTGACCTCGGACTCCTGGGCTCAAGTGGCCCTCCTGCCTTGGCTTCCCAAAGTCCTTGGGTTATAGGTGTGAGCCACCGCACATGCCCAGTCAGGCATGCACACTTGATTTGACCCTGCCCATGACTTGGAAGACTCAAATTCTTAGTGCATTTGACAAGTGTAAGAAGGACCTCTCATGGGAGGTGATTTAACTTTTGAATCAGCTGCATATGATGGTATCTTCTTGCTCCATGGAACATTTTAATGTTGCATATATTCCCTTGGTGTCTCGTAACCTGTCAAACTACCAGAAGCACAACCACAGTAAGATGATTGTTTTAATGGAATCAAGAAAAAGTTGGATGATGTTTATGAAGAAAAATGTTACAGTTTCCAAATATATCTGGATTAGAGCAGCTCTCTTTTACTACCAATGAAAATATGAAATAGGTTAACATTTAATGGTAATTGAGTCATATTCAGGTATACATTTTCTTTAAAGTCTATCTTTAATTCATACTCAATTTATATAAAGTGGTTGGCACATTCCAAAAATTCAAAAATAATCTATATTTAAATATATATGTACATTTACATATGTATATTTAAACACTCATTTAAATATACATTTTAAAACTGCCAGGACCAGGAAATACAAATTTGAAGTGCAATTCTGGGGAATGGCTATTTAAACCAGCTCCAAATGCAGATCTAAGTCGAAGATCTTTTTAGCTTCATGCATCATCATTGCATACAGTCCTCCTCTTCTTTCCTCTTCCATCACCCCAATAAAATACTCTTTAAAGGACATCAATCAGAGGCCAGGTGCAGTGGCTTACACCTGTAATTCTAGCACTTTGGGAGTTGAGACGAGGGGATCTCCTGAGGTCAGGAGTTAGAGACCAGCTCAGGCAACACAGTAAAATCCCATCTCTACAAAAGTCTAAGCAGTTAGCCAGGCACAGTGATGTGCACCTGTAATCCCAGCTACTCAGGAAGCTGAGATGGGAGGATCACTGGATCCCAGGAATTCAACGCTGCAATGCACCATGATTATACTATGCACTCCAGCCTGGATGACTGAGGCAGACCTTGTCTTAAAAAAAAAAAAAAAAAAAAAAAAAGGGACTACCAATCAGAAACCTAGTAAATCATCACAGAGAAGCTGAATACTCTTTTTAGTGAACAAGAAGAGGCTTTTGTCTCATGGGTTAAGCCTTCCCTGTTATTTCTCAATGAAGAAAAGAGAAATAACCCTTACGTTTGAATCACAAAAAAACTTCACCTAGTTATCCTGAGGACCTCAGATGAAATGGTGATCAGTTCTACCGTAAAGCAAATGCCTAGGTCAGAATAGAATATCATAACTTAAGAACTGCTGGAGCTTCGAGGAGTGTGGATTTTTTTACATTTTGAAGGAAAAAGTTGTGTTTAAGCTCTGCTCTCTCACTGGTTTGATTTATGTAACTTCTTGGAGCTAGAGAAGAAGGAAGAAGTCAAAGCAAAACATACAATTTTATTATAATCCCTAATGGAAATAATGGCAACATGTGCATCCAATTTTGGTTCTTTACTCTTCTATCCACTTGTCACTGGTTAATTGACAGTGGCAGTCCCAATTAAACAGCCTCTGGTAGCATGTCATGGCTAATTGTGAACAGGTTAGAAGACTTTGTCTTTGAAACTTTAAAAATGTCTCTTAACTCTCCAGAGCATGGCTGTTTTGGATTGAAAGTCATAACCTGGCATTGGGTGATTTAAACTCAAAGATGTCCTTTAATATTATGGTTCAAATAATGAATTTACTCTTCATGTCATATGTTTAGCAGGTGACTGAGACCATGTACTTTTTACTCTCCTTAATAGAGAATCATAACATATAAGGGATTTAAATAAAGCTGTAATCAGTTTTGCAGCTAGGGGCAAAAAGTAATGTGGTTTATACAGCAGGCTGGAATAAGAAGTACGTTCATTTGGGTCATTGCAGTGACTTCATTTTACTTTATTTTAAAGATATGGTGTATAATTCAGGATTAGGTATACAAGAAGATATGATGCAGGTAAATCTTGGGCCTCCCTTTGCCCCCCACTTTGCCTGATTTGAGATCAGGTACCCTTACTGATGTTGTGTCCCTCCACCCACCACAGTATCCTGCTACTGCCAATCCCTTTCTTTTAGTATTATGGTAAATATTCAGTGTCTGCTTATGAGTGAGAACACATGGTACTTTTTGTTTCTGTAATAGATCACTGAGTATTATAGACTCTAAATCTATCCAAGTTGCTACGAAGTCCATATGTTTGTCCTTCTTATGTTTTTTAAATTATTTTAATTTATTTTAAAGATGCAGTGTCTTCTAATTTAATTCAGGTAATTTTTTCTAAAAAGAATTCACACCTCTCCTCTCTCCATCTATAACTCCCTAACATCATACCCACACATTTGTTAATTTATGCAGTTACTATTACAGATGACTAGGTGAAATAATATGTCTCTCAAAATGCTTTGGCTGACGAGGGTCTCTGAAAATGATTATGAAATTCTAATATGGTTGAGGGCACATGTTATCTGCTGTAACAGTCGCTGTGGTACTCCCAAGACAGATTTCTAGGCATTGTGCAAGCTAGCAGCCTCACTAAAAGTTGGAATGGTACAGCTGGGGTTTTAGCAACACAATTCTCATTAATAGAAATGGGAATTGTATGGGTGAGAGCCATGGCCCTCTTAGTGAGTGTGTGTGCACCAAGCAGCATTTTTCAGACAATTTTCCATTTCCTTTTTCTTCATCTCAGAACCAAATGAAAAAGGTATGAAAGTTATTGCTCCACTTTAAAATCATTTATTGGTAAAGGTGTACCTGGATCATTGGAAAAATCAGCAAAGCCCATTCCAGGATGCATCTCTGAACTTCCTTTCCATCTTTATCAGCATTTTTCCTTTTGACTCACTATGAGAACAGCACAGGGAGGTGAGGCACCTGGTCTGATTTTAAACCATTCAGCCATATTCGATACATTGCTTCCATTTTTTACTTCAACTTGCCACTCTGTCTCCCTTGCTTTTCTCAGACAGAAACTTCCATACACAGGGGGCAGCATATATGTGACATATTTCCTCCAAGGGTCAAGAGCATTAGAATGAAAACTCATAGGATTGTTTTCTGCCTTTATTCTTATCCTTTCACTTTTTTCAGATCTGCAGATAAGAAGAAATGTAGAAGATTAGTCTATTAATTGTACTACAAATTCTGTTGAAAATATCATTGACTTACACAAGATATTAATTTGTTTCTTGCTCATGGAAAAGCATCATTTCATAGAGGTGGAAATGATGGCCTTTCAGTCACCTAGCACAGGTTGCTTCCATCTTCCATCTTGTCAAGGTTGAACTGGGTACATGGTCGTCATACTCATGGATGGGACACTGGTCTTTGCATCATTGTTGCATGCAGCAGGGCTGAAGAAGGACAACCTATAAGGACACATCTCAGACATTATACACCTCAAGTCTGTCTACATCATGTATCAGTCCATTTTGCATTGCTATAAAGGAATACTTGAGGCTGGGTAATTTACAAAGAAAAGAGGTTTATTTGGGTCACGGCTCTACATGGTGTTGGTATCTTCTGGATTTCTGATGAGGCCTCAGGAAGCCTCCACTCATGGCAGAAGGGGAGTTGGTGTGTTATATGGTGAGAGAGGAAGCAAGTGAGAGGATAGAAGTACCAGGCTCTTTTACAACTAGCTTTCGCATGAGCTTATAGAGGGAGAACTTGCTCAAGACCATGCGAGCAGCACCAAGTCATTGAGGAAGGATCCATGTCACAAACCAAACACCTCCCACAAAGCCCCACCTCTAACACTGAGGATCACATTTCAGCATGAGATTTAGGAGAGCCAATCATCCAAACTATATCACATCGTGTTGATCAGAACCTAATCACATGGCCATACCTGGTCACAGGGAAATCTGGGAGATTTCTTCAGTTTGGGCAGCCACATAGCAAGCTAAAATTTGGAGGTTCTAAGAAGTGAAAAATAAATTTAGAGACATCCAATAATCTCTACCCTGGCTCATCCAAGTGGAAACCTACATGCTTATGCATATCCTTTCCCATGTTAGAGTACGCTCACCCATTCCCCAGGGGAGGCAATTCAGATCACATTCAGCTCAAGGTTCAAGATCTCTGGGAGATGCTCAGTCCCTTTTATATGTTGGAATAAGCAGCTTTCAGATTTTGTTGGACCAGAATGGAAAAGAAGCCTGGTCCTGGAGGAGAAATAAGTTTCATACTTAGTGTAGCAGCTCTTTGTTCTATTCCCTGGAAGGAGTCATCTTTCTCCATTGTCTTCTTTGATCACATCTGAAGCAGGCCTTGGACAGTTGCCTGCTTTCTCAGCCTCCTTCCCGCAGGTGGAGGATTTGGGTTCCAGGACTTGCTTCAGAGCCTGAATGATCACAAGTTTTGTCAGGCCAGACTTGTGGTTTCTTTGGCAATACAATTCCCTCCCCACATTAGTAAGTCCCTGGTCTATTGTTTCTGTTGAAAACCCCTTTGAATAAGCAAAGCCTTTAGGACTCATCCCTACTTGGTTTTTCAAATGAAAGATTCTTTCACTTATTGACTCTGGACTTAGCTTACCTTTCTGCCTACCTGTATTGGTCCGCTGGTATTACCACAACAAAGTACCACAGACTATGGGGCTTTAGCAACATAAACTAATTTCCTCACAGTTCTAGAGGCTAAAAGTCCAGGATCAAGGTGTCAGCAGTGTTTGTTTCCTCTGAGGCCTCTCTTCTTGGCTTGCACTTCTTCTTGTGTCTTCACATAGTTATTCCTCTGTGTGTGTCTGTGTCCTAACCTCTTCTTTTTTTATGATGGCACCAGTCATATTGTATTAGGACTCACCCTGATGGCCTTGTTTAACTTGATTACCTCTTTCAAGACCCTATCTCCAAATTCAGTCATATTCTGAGATACAGAAGTTAGGACATCAACATGAATTTTGGCAAATACACGATTTAGTCCACAGCACTATCCCTTCTGGTTATCCAGAAAATAGTTTTGTACAGGAAGATGATTTTTACTGGTTGGCTTCCATTGTCTGGCAGAAAACTCTTCTATGATGGTGGCTGAGAACAGAATTTATCTCCTGCAAAGTCTAAAATTCCTCTTGAAAAAGGTCCAGTATGAGTCTAGATGAAATTGGTTATTTTTTAAATCTTAAAAGACTCCAAATGTAATAGGATTGTCCAGTAACTTAGGGTGAACCCTAGTTGAACCGTATTCACTCCCATCTCTACAACTAATGTCTTTCACAGTTCTTTACTAAAAGAGGCAAGAGCCAACCTTTCAATTTTTCTGTCATGTGGCTTAGAGCTACAGGTTGGGTTGGCGGGGCATCACAGAGACAGTTTCATCAAATGTTATGTTGCATCATAACATGGACTTTAGCTTGCTGGCTTGTGGCGGCTGTCTGCTCACTGCTTGATCACATGCTTTTAAGCCAGTGCTACACATTCAATCTGTTTGACTCTGACTAGCAGAGAGTTAAACTAACAGTGGCTTCTACAAGATTAAAGTTTTCTTTCCCTAATGACAGTGCCATACTACATATATTTGGGACCCAGTAGACTTTCAACTTCACCATCACTCGGGAGTGTGGTTTCTACTGTTGTGGTTCCAACTATGATGGCTCCAGTCATCACCTGCATATTCTAAGCAGCAGGATGGATAAGAGGCAGAAAGAACAGACCTTCTTCCTTTAAAGACACGTCTCAGAAGTTGTTCATACAAGTTCTGCTTCCATCCCATTGACCAGAACTTTGTCACATGGCCCCTCTTAATTGGGAAACATGACCATATTTGGGACTGCTAAATTTTAGAGATTCTTATCATTAAGGAAGAAGGGAGATTGGATATTGAAAGACTAGTAGAGTCCTTCCTATAAGGAGAAACATTTGCTTCTTTAATTATTTCTTCTAATACGCTTGCATACTTCCCTCAACTACAGAGCAGAAATCTTTGATGGTCACAGTGAAGCTATTAAGGAATCGTAAGAGTCTGGAATAAATCTGAACTCTTTAAAAATCAAATTGCATTCGGTGGCATAGTAAGATATATTTTGTGGTATTTCAATTCTAGCAAAATTAATATTTAATGTATGGTAATAACTAACAAAAATAAATAATAGTCATTACGCATTTGCAATATACAAGGTACTATGCTAAGCACTTTATGTACACTTTTCCATTTAATCTTCTGAAAATGGGTCTTGTTAGCACTATTTTATATTTATTTGTTTATTTATTGAGTTGGAGTCTCACTCTGTCACCCAGACTGAAGTGCAGTGGCCACTCCCGGCCACTGCAGCCTTGACCTGCTGGGCTCCGGCGGTCCTTCTGCCTCCGCCTTCCAAGGAGTTGGAACTACAGGCGCATGCTCCCACACTCAGTTAATTTTTGATTTATTGTAGAGATAAGGTCTTGCCAAGTTGCCCAGGTGGGTCTTGAACCCGTGGGTCCAGCTCCCAAGGCGCTGGGATTACAGGCTGAGCCACCAAGCCTGGCTGTACTTATAATAGATGAAGAAATTAAAGATCAGAGGGATATTGTAGTTTGCTGAAGTTCATGCAGCTCTGAAGTGGAGGGGTTGGAATTGGCGACTTGCCTGACTGGCTCTAAAGCTTGTACCTTCTGAGTGTTTTGAGAGCAGTGGTTCTCAACTGGGGGCAATTTTGCCCTCCAGGGGACATTTAACAATGTCTGGAGATGTTTTTAATTGTTATAACTGAGGGAATGCTGCTAGAATCAAATGACTAGAGGCCAGGGATTCCACTGAACAGCCCATGATGAAAAGGATCACCTCCTCAAATAAAGAATCATCAGGCCCAAAGTGTTATTGGTGTCAAGGTTGAGAAACACTGAAATTAGTCCTTACTAAGAATATTTGGTGCATGCGTTGGTCCTCACTAAATGACAGCAGATGATTTGTGTCTGTTTAGATGACTAACTGGAAATAGGGACTTCTGTTCCTGTGTAAAGCAATGAATTTTTCTTAGTTAATAAAGATCTGTTCTTCATTTCAGAATGGAACTGATTTACCTTGTGTGAAAAAGAGGTTTTTTTTTTTTTTTGAAGGTGTGGGAGCAGACTAATTTCCAGAGAGAAGTATAATACATTTGATCCAGTCCAGTTTTGATGGGCAGCACGGTTGTTTCCATGTTTTTGCTATCATGAATAGTACTGCAATAAACATGCATGTGCAGGTATCTTTTTTTGTAGAATTATTTGAATTCCTCTGGGATAAAAAAAAGTGGTACATGTACGTGATGGAATATTATGCAGCCATAAAGGACAAAGAACAGTGTTCACACTCATAAGCGGACCCTAAACATTTACCATAATACTATAAGAAGGGGATTGGCAGTAGCGGGATACTGCTGGGTGCAGGGGTCGGGGAATGACACACAACATCAATAAGCGTACCTGATATCAAACCAGGTAAAGTGGAGACCAAAGGGAAGCCCAAACTTTACCTGTATGAAGTCCATTTGTATACCTAATCCTGAATTGTGCCCCACATCTTTGAAATAAAAAAAGACACACTATATGTTCCACAGCAAGCAGACCTTGAACAATTATAATACTATAAGAAAGCAATTGGCAGTAATGGGAAACTGTCAGGGGAGGGTGGGTGGGATTGGCAGTTGAGGGAAGCTACTAGGGGAGGGAGGGGAATACCTCATCAACAAGGGTACCTGCATAATCAACATTTGTATACCCAATCCTGAATTGTACCCCACGTCTTTATAATAATAAAAAAAGAAATAATAGACTTGAAATAACAAAAAGACATTTGAAAATCAATTATTTTATACAGTGTACTTCTGAAATTTTTAATAGAAGAGGAAACTTTTTATCTCAGCTAAAAAATAAATGAGATAAATAATTAATCTACTATTTTTTTGAGAATGGAAATAGCTGTGTCTAATAGATATATCTGAAACCTGAACCAAGATTTGATACTACTCAGATTTTTACTGTAACTGCTTTGATGCTAACAAGATGAATTTTACTTCAAATAGAAATTTACTAGATATTTAAAGTGAGCAGATTTTGTCTTAGGCAATCAGGATAGAGATGATTATGACTTATTTACCCATAAGGAAGTTATGGCTTATTGGGAAGAAACAGCAAACAAACCATTCGTCCGAATATGAGGGTCTTAAGGAATTCAGTGAGGATTTACTGATGACAGAAAGGGATACAGAGGTAGGCATGGGGTCCCAGGCTCACAGAAGATAAAACTTGGCTGTGGAGGAGCTAGAGTAGACATTGAAGGTGGTTGAAGATGATCAGGGTCTACAAGGCAGACAGTAAGGGTATAGGGAGTGAGGAAGGGGAGGGATAAGCCTGGGTCACATGAACAACTATGTTGTTTTTCCCCCAATCCAGCCCATATCCTCCTCCAAAGAGGTGATAACCTCCCCTCTCCACCCCCACAACATTTCCTTCTACTTTCTGATCTGGCCACCAGGACTGTATCTGCCAGGAGGTCGGAGCCTATTGAGAATTTGCACTAATGTTTCCTTCATCCACAAAGGCTTTGGGACTGATATTTCAGGTATTGAAAGCAGCACTTGCAAATCCATGAGAAAGCTCAGTGGAATGCTCGTATGGCATGAAATGGAGCTTCTGGAGTTGCTGTCACACTTTGTTGCCTGTGTTTTTGGAAGAACCCTGGTGTCTATGTGTAAGGTTGATGGGCTGATGATGGAAGAGATGAGACTGAAGTCAGGGGTTCAGGGTAGTGTCATGCTGGAGCAAATTTAAGTTAGCATACATGTAATCGAGACCAATGCCATAATTAGCTTTAATCCTTTGAAACTGACATTAATGGGGAGATCATCTGCCATAAGCATTTTACTGGCAGCAGGATGTGAATCATAAATAGTCCAAGTTTGGAGGGAACAGCCACCTTATCCAAATACCATTTTGGCACAAAGAATCAATAAAGTGACACATGCATCTCTAAACCTGGATAGAAAGCTCTTTGGAAGACAGTTTAATTTTTCCTTTATAAATTTTAACTTTACAAGACGTCTTTAGAATCTGGATTTTCCCCTAATTGTTGGGGGGGGAACTTATCATTTATTAATCTGAGTGTAAAGTTAGAAAAATATTAATACTTTTCTGTGACATTTTGTTAGAATTAATATAAATTTCCTAGTAGCAGTTTCATAAACTCATGAACTATTCAAGTTAGAAAAGACCTTAGAAATAATATCATTCAACTTCCTGATTTTTAGAAATAAGAAGTTTGAAGTCCAAAAACATTATGGAAATTGCCCAAATCCATGTTGTTAGTGACTGGCTGGGATCTGAATTGAATTTTCTGGCTTCTTAGTCTAGAATTTGCTCTATGAGAAAATAAAATTTATTCCCCCCCCAAGAATGTTCAAAATTGGCAGTGATTTGTTTATTTTAATTTCATAGCAAATTTCCCCAGTTCCTCTCTCAAGTGGTTCAAGGGAGATACTTCCTTACTTGTATCAATTTTAAACAAGTGATTGTGTCCGATCTTTGGTTTGCCTATATTTTGATGATTTTCTTTTTATTCTTATAGGATTTAAAAATTCAAGTATGTTCTTTTGTTCTTGTTGGAAAGAATGATCATGGGGAAAACTCTCTCTGCTCTGCAAGAGGAGAGGTTCTTCTCAGATGTATAGAAATGGGAACCCATTGTTAATGAAAACATTTATGAGATTAGAACAAACTCCATCAAGTCAATGAACAAGTACTTAATATAACATATTCTGAATTTCCCACAGAAGTAAAAAATATGTGAAACTCAGACAATAAAATAAAGTAACATATGAAAGTCTCTCAAATAGACTGGAAAAGATTTGCAAAATGGCATCTGGAAAACCCATTCTTGACTCCAAAGGGGAGTTATTCTTCTTTGGGCACAGAGACATTTTCTCAGAGTCAAGTGGGGGGTGCTGTCACTTCATCTGACCTGGTGTTTCATAAGCCATAAACTCTGCATCAGAGTGTGGCTTTTTCTTCTTTTGGAGTTCTGTGGGCTAGCTCAGACTTGCTCAGGGTGCCCTCCCCATAACTTTTGAATTTTTAAAAGATTGAGGTTAGGTGCTGTCATTCATCCAACATAGCCCTACTCCAACTCTTTTCTGGGTCAGCATATTCAGATTTTCCCAGATGTAGCTTGGCCTTAGTAAAACTCGATGACTCAAATTTCTGTTATATAAACAAAGTTTGTACTTACTGCCTCAATTTATGTTGCTAGGGTCTTTATTGATTACATTTCATCTACAGCTACCACATCAAGTTTCAGATTAAAAGATATATTGTCTGCACTTTCCAGTCTTAAATGGTCTTTTTTTTTTATTCACAGCCTCACTCTGTTGCCCAGGCTGGAGTGCAGTGGCACACTCATGGCCACCACAGCCTTGAACTGCTGGGTTCAGATAATCCTTCTGCCTCAGCCTTTCAAGTTGCTAGAACTACAGGCATGCACCACCACAACCTGCTAACTTCTTTTTATTTATTGTAGAGACAAGGTCTCACCAAGTTGCCTAGGCTGGTGTCAGACCCTGGGCTCAGTCAGTCCTCGTGCCTTCACCTCCCAAAGTGCTGGGATTACAGCCATGAGCTACTGTGCCTGGCCTTAAATGATCTTTTAATAAAAAGTTAAACCATTCAGATAGCTTTCTCCCTTTAATTTTGTGAATCAGACAGTGTTTATAGTTCTGCCCAATAGTCCTTGCCCCACTCTTCCTGTGCTTTTTGCTTCCAGCTTCCCAGCACGAGGCTACATTTCCCAGTCTCTCTTAAAAGGTATATGATTCTTCCTACCTTTCTCCCTGGAGTTGCCTACCACCCAGAGAAGAATGTCAGATCTTGAGGATGACAAGGCTGTCCTATCAGCCCTGCACCCCTTACCTCTGAGCTGGTATGTGAGAACTAATTTTTGCCTTAAGTCACTGTATTTTGGGTCTTTTCATGATGTCATTAAACCTTGTCCTAATCAATATATCTGTCTAGAGTGTTTAAAACCATTCCAACTCATTCACAGCTGAATGAAGAGCAGGTGGTGGAGACACGTACTACAACTATGTGAAAGTCCCGTGGTCAAGTTAGGTTCTCTTCAAGAATATGTCTAAGCAGCAGAACCATTCTTAGCACAACAGTTGAATGGAAAACTTTATAAGAATGCCACATACTTGGTAGAAGTTTGTTTACCTCCATCTAGTTCTGTCTCTGGAGAATTTGTTACCTGAAAATAAACCAAGCTGAGATGTGGCTTTGTTATCTATTGAGAGTTAAACCACCAGTTGTTAAGAGTGTCAGGTGACAATGTGGTGTAATAACTTGGACGTCTGAAAACTGAAGTATGTTTAGAAGGACATTTCGGGGGAGTACAAAAACAACACTTAGAGTATCCATGGTATGCTAGATACTGAGTGTAGCTATCTCACAAATATTTCATGTCACCCCCACCACAGCCCTGTAAAGCTGGTCTTTTTAGACACTGTTTGCAAATGATGAATCATGTTATCAGAGCCTGATAATAACCTTGAAGGAATCTGTTTGAGGTTACACAATAAGAAGAAAAACTGGAACCTGAACTCAAGTTTTTGTAGTTCCAGAGTTTATGCTTTTTCTAACTCAGTGACAACCTACGGGAGTAAAGAAATCCTCTGAATAGGGACAATAACAATTAAATCTGCTTGATATTCAAGCAACTCAGCAAAACATGCCATCTTTTTAACCTCCAATCCCAATCCTGGTTCTCATGCTCTCCTGCTAGCATTATATTCCTGTGCTGTAATTTCAGATAGTGGCTTATCTTGATGAGCAGAGACATAGGGATAATTTGGGACCTTGAAAAATCATTCCTTCAATAACATTGTCTCTAGACAAAACTGTGCCAAAGTGATTCCTCATTTTTAAAGTCCTTCACAGTCACTATCAGAAGGTGATTAAATTTTTTCATAACCAGCACTGAATAGAAATTCTTCTTTCTATATGATGTAAGTCCTTTTTTTTTTGAGTTGGAGTCTCACTCACTCTTTCACCCAGACTAGAGTGCAGTGGCCGCTCCCCGCCACCGCAGCCTCGTCCTGCTGGGCTCCAGCGATCCTTCCACCTCAGCCTTCCAGGTAGCCAGAATTACAGGTGTGCGCTACCACACCCAGCTGATTTTTGATTTATTATAGAGATGCAGTCTTGCCAAGTTGCCCAGGCGGGTCTCGAACCCGCGGGCTCAGGCAATCCACTCACCTCAGCCTCCCAAGGCACGGGATTAGAGGCTGAACCACGGAGCCTGGCTGATGTAAGTACTTTTTGCCGTAATTCAGATGCATACCATGGCCACTTCATTGTATGAAGAAGAACAGAAATACTTTTTCTTTGAGTACTTTTTGTTTTAGAAACTAATTTGTCACATTACTTATTTTTTCCCTTTTGGAATAATGTTCTAAGTTCTTTTAACCTGTCCCCATCTGCTTCATTTTTAGATCTTTGTGAGTTGTTTTGGACATATGTCTTCAAGTTTTGCATTTTTTATTTGTGGGACCCTCAATTGGGGCAGTATCAATGATAATCTCTGTTACTTTCTAGGTGCACAGCACTGTGCTGTCACTGTGCTGTCACTGTAGTGTGTCATCTCATTTAATTCTCACTCCCATTCTGTGAGCAAAGTACTATTATTAGCTCTGTTTTGCAATGGAGGAAACAGACACTTAGAGAGATTAAGTAACATATGTGATAAAGCAGGGGTCCCCAACCCTCAGGCCATGGATCAATACCAGTCTGTGGCCTGTTAGGAACCAGGCTGCACAGCAGGAGGTGAGCAGGAAGGGAGTGAGTGAAGCTTCCTTTGTATCTGCAACCACTCCCCACTGTTCACATTACTGCCTGATCTCTGTATTCTGTCACATCAGCTGCGGCATTAGATTCTCATAGTAGCACTGACCCTATTGTGAATTGTTCATGTGAGGGATCTAGGTTGTGTGATCCTTATGAGTCTCTAATGCCTGATGACCTAAGGTGGAGCGGAAGTGATGATGCTAGTGCTGGAGAATGACTGTAAATACAGATTAACATTAGCAGTGAGATTTGACTGCATAGAGACTATAATAAATCAGTTGCTTGCAGACTCATATCAAAGCCCTATCAGTGAGTGGCAAGTGAGCTGATGTACTTCAGTTATGCAGCTGCATCCGGTGGCAGGCTTTAAGTCAAAATCTGACACTTATTTTAGTCTTCACATGGTTCACCCATTATTTCACCATTTTCATTCTTGCCTTTTTTTCTTATGTTGAATTGCATAATTATTTCATCATATTTACAATGTAATAATAATATAAATAAGTGCGCAATAAATGTTATGCACCTGAATCGTCCTGAAACCAACCTCCCCTCCATGAACATTGTCTGTGGAAAAATTGTCTTCCAAGAAACCCTTTCCTGATGCTAAAAAGGTTGGGGACTGCTGTGCTAAAGAATAAGATGAGATAGTTTCCAAACTTACCTCTCAGAAAGGAGGGGTGTCACCTGATACTATACATTAATCTTTATAAATTCTCTCAAATTATGGGGCACATCTTCAACTTCCAAAACCACATAAGCCTGAGATGACCTCAGATTATTCTGATCTCAAAAGCTTATGGAAGTCACCTGCAGAATCAATCCCTCAAAAAGGAGGCCAAGAAATCCGACAGATTTATTAATTACATTTGGGGGTGGGGGATGGAATACTGACTTCACAGTTGCAAATTTTCAATGTCATCATAAACAGCTTTGAAGAATAGGCTTTCCTAAAGCCATATATCAGCTATCATATTACGTTAAGTGAACACGACAGCACAAATATTCACCTACAGGATAGGTGAACAAAGTGATTGCCTTCATGCTATGTGAATAGGTGCTTGTGGTCCAGGGTAAAATTTCTGATGACAGCATTGAACTACTTATGTAGAAATGAAGATGATATTCTGTGAAGACTTCCAGGTGACACACATGTCAATGCTGCATATTAAGAATTTGAAGAAAATGGTTTCATAAAATGTGAGCAAGAATAATTTTCAAATTAGTATTTTTTTCATGATTTGAATATTTATTTGGCTAAATTAAGCATCATAGATAGATATTTGATTATTTTATCTCTATTCCTAAAAGTTTATATAATTCCAGATGATAGAAAAGTTTACAATCTCCTTCTTGGAAAAGTGGAGGAATTCCTTATATTTAGGATATAATAACTTATCCAAGTTCATGTATCTAAAAGAGAGGTGGCTTGGATTTGTACCTGGATCTTTCTGATTTATGGGCCCACAGAGATGACAATGGTGTAAAGAATTTCTAGAATTCCAGTTCTGTGGACTGTCATAAAGAAATTGTGTGTATATTTGTGCTGCTGCATTCTCTTTCTTAAATGTAGTTAGCCAAGTCAGAAGACTGAATGGATGCAAGAATCTAAGAAACTAAGTTCCCTACAGGCATAAAAGTATTCACTAGGTATGGTGGAATGAGGGTTTCAATGTGTGATCAATACTGAATGCTAAGATTATTGCTGGGTGTGGTGGCTCACGCTTGTAATCCCAGCACTTAGTGAGAGGATTGCCTGAGCCCAGGGGTTTGAGACCAGCCTGGGCAATTTGGAGAGACCTAATCTCTACAATAAATCAAAAAATTAGCCAGGCGTGGTGGTGCACACCTATAGTCCCAGCTCCTTGAAAGGCTGAGGCGGAAGGATCACCTGAGCCCAGAGGGTGAAAGCTGTGGTAGTCATGAGCTTGTGACTGCACTCCAGCCCGAGCGACAGAGTGAGACTCCAACTCAAAAATGAAAAAAAAAAAAAATTATTCCTTCTTTTGTCCTTTTGTTCAGTAGCTCATTTTTATGTTTAAAGGAGAAATGCTTTTTTCAGAATGGTATTTTTCCATGGCCTCATTCTACAGAGAGAAAGATGAATCTGCACCAGGTAATTCCACTTCATATTTGACCCTTTTTTTTTTTTTTGAGTTGGAGTCTCACTCTGTCGCCCAGACTGGAGTGCAGTGGCCACTCCCGGCCACCGCAGCCTCGACATGCTGGGCTCCGGCGATCCTTCCGCCTAAGCCTTCCGAGTAGCCGGAATTACAGGCATGCGCTACCACGCCCGGCTGATTTTTTGATTTATTGTAGAGATGAGGTCTCACTGCCCAGGTGGGTCTCGAACCCACGGGCTCAGGCAATCCACTCACCTCAGCCTCCCAAAGGCGTGAGATTACAGGCTGAGCCACCGAGCCTGGTTTATTTGACCCTTTTTAATGTAGGCATTACAGAAAAGGCTTTGAACAGGTCGTGGTCATATAGCCTGTCTTGTCTTGCCTCTTCATTTGAAGAACAGGGATCATTAATAATGATTTCTCCTCTTCCCATCCACCCTTTGCCTATCTCCCACATTGGGAAGACATTTGAAACAATGCTTATGCAATAACTTTCTTGCCTTAGGACAGTAATCAGACAAGATGGAAAACACATGAAAGTATCTTGTAAGGCTATTAGCTTCTCCCTCTCCCATCCACATACCCCTACTATCTACTCCCACATCTTTTGCTAAAAACGAAAAACACCTGATATAAATTATGTGCTACACCTTCTTGGTTGAATGCACCAAATATTTTATTCCATTTATTGCTGCAGGCTAGTGAGGCCTGCCTTTACTCATTTCTATAGGAAACTGGCTTTTTCTCCTTTCCCCCATTGAACTCTACATGAAGGAAGCCACTTTATTAGGCCAGCGGCAGTTACTTGGATTTCAGACATATGGTCCACAAACTGCTTCATTCTGTTTTAAATAAGTTCTCCTGATGGGCTCTATGCTCGTTGCCATTTATACCACAGGTGAAGTCATGAAGATGCTTATTGTGGTTTCCTGTTAATACTCTGAGGCCAGAGGCTCCAAATAGCAGGATGTCTGTTCTCCAGCTGTTTTTCCAACAGGATGAAGGGATAAAATAAACAAAGCATACACAGTAGTTCATTTGAAACGGCAGGTAATCTGCAGCTGCAGTAAAAACAATTCAGGGTTGTCAAACTGGTACACCATCACAGCTTCACATCAGCAAAAGCAACTTCAAGATATTTTCAGGGTAGGTGACAGTTTCTTTCACATTCTCCACATCCAGAAGGCAGATGGCCTATCAGTCCATGTTTAGACCAACTCTCTTGCTTTTTACTTTTGTTTTAGTTTTTAATTGGAGTCTCACTGCAATGCCCAGGCTGGAGTACAGTGGCACACTCATGGCCACCCCATCATCGACCTGCTGAGCTCTGGCGATCCTTCTGCCTCAGCCTTCCAAGTTGCCGGAACTACAGGTGTGTGCTACCATGCCCGGCTAATTTTTTTTATTTATTGTAGAGACGAGGTCTCACCAAGTTGCCTGGGCTGGTCTCAAACCCGCGGGCTCAAGCAATCCACTTGCCTCGGCCTCCCAAAGTGCTGGGATTATAGGCTGAGCCACTGAGCCTGACCTTTCCTGCTTTTAAATGATTTTTTCATGGAGTCCTGTGCAGCAGAAATGTGGTAATCTTGGAATAAACATGCAAAAATTACTGCCATATACTTGTTTGATCTTAAACTTGAACATAAAATGTACCCGACTTGACAGATCCTTCAAAATAAGAATCTTGTACAACATTCTTACTAATATCTTACTTACCGCTTAATTTTAGCAAACATTATTTTCCCAGACACTTGAATATATGAGGTCTGACAATTAGGTTCGTGAACCATCCTAGAAAAAGTGCAGGTGATTATTCCACCTCAGCCTTCCAAGTAGTTGGAACTACAGGCACATGCCACCACACCCGGTTAATTTGTTGATTTATTATAGAGACGAGGCCTTGCCAAGTTGCCTGGGATGGTTTCGAACCAGGGCCAAGTTGATTCAGAATGAAATTGAAATTGAATTGAAGACACCAAGCAAAGTCACAAGCTTGAAAGGCCATAGACACTGTCAATGAACACTGGTAGGATTGAAATGGACTTAGCAAACCAGCCAGTCATGCCTACCTGTCTGATGGTGACCATGGAAACGCTGATACACTAGATTTTATAATATTTAGTCATTTGCTATGTTTAGAGCTTGGTCCCAACCTTCTGGTATCATTTTTTTTTCCTGTAGTCACTATTACCTAGGTTAATAGTTCATGTGTAGCATAGTCTGAGAAGTTGAATGGGTATCATAATTTCACTCAGTGGATCATTAAGAATTCATTTGCCCAACTTGGGCTTCAGTTCTATGACAATTTTTATTTTGAGACTTTTTTTTGGTCAGTTATAATTGACTTACCATACCAATCTTAATTTATTAAGAAAGCTACCACCAACAAATTCCTAAAATTCCTCAGATTAAGAAACTAATGACTGGATTGAAACTGAGCACATTGTTCCTATTAACACGGTGATAGAGTAGAAAAAACCCTGAGCTTGAAGTGGCAGGCACAGGGATACATTTCATCTTGACCTTTGTGCATCATTCAATAGACATTGACCAGATCTGTTGACTTGGTGCCCAATAGTCTATAAGACAGGAATAGAAGGTACAATTCCTACCCTCAGAGAGCTTACAGACTTGCTAAGGACAAAGACGAGAAAACTAAGGATTACACCACAATGTGTGAGTTTTAGAGATGCCCAGCATACATTTCTTCCTCCATCATATTCCAATTTGTTTGTAGGAGGTTGGGGAGGGGAATAACCTCTCCTTCATTGTGTGAGTTTTAGTGGGAGGTTAATTTCTAGTGACCAGTTCCCACTAGGGGAACTGATGGAAACGATCTTTCTCTCCCACCCTAATGCAATGTCAGGCTGGTCAGACTGGTCACAATACCTGAGGTTGGCTGATTAGACCCTCATCTAGGGTCTAATTTAACACTGGGATGGAGAGTATGTTTCAGGGCACTCATGACCTCAAGTGAGATAGAAACATCCCGCTCTGATGCTTTTGGATATGAGACAATTGTGCCTCTGCTTCTTGGCTTTAACTCCCTTGGAGGCTAATATTTGCAAGCCTGTTCTTCTAGCTACTGTTGAACCCTTGATATACTTCCAGTAAATTCTCTTGTATTAGAATGACTTTGAGTCAGTTTCTAATGCTTGGAGCCAGCAATCATGAGACATATCATAATCTAGAGCGAGAGTGAAGAGAATAGCAACTGTGACAATATGGCAGCTTGGAATAGGTGACACCTGAGCTATATCTTTAGGGCCAAGAATGGGTTTCCTAGACAAGGAAGTGAGGGAAGGACATTGCAGGTAGAGGAAACAGCATATGCAAAAGTTTGGAGGTTAGAACAGCTGGGGGTGGGTGCCACTCAGAGGAAATGCAAGTAGCTTTGGTGGTTGCTTTGTAGTGTGTTTGTGTGTACATGGATGAGTGACACCGAATTCTCACAATTGAGGCATGACAGTCCTGTAAGGAATTTGAGATATCCAACTCTTTCCTCTATCAGAATAAATTATGCCTTAGTAATGGCAATGGTATCTAATACAGGGGCTGGCCCCAAAAGGGGGCTTAGTAAATATGTAGGGGAAAAAAAGTGACAGTTGAGTTCAGTCCCTCTGAGATACTTTCTCCAAGATTTTTTTTTTTTTTTTGAGTTGGAGTCTCACTCTGTTGCCCAGACTGGAGTGCAGTGGCCACTCCCGGCCACTGCAGCCTCGACCTGCTGGGCTCCAGCGATCCTTCCACCTCAGCCTTCCAAATAGCTGGAACTATAGGTGCATGCTACCACACCCGGCTAATTTTTTGATTTATTGTAGAGATGAAGTCTTGCCAAGTTGTCCTGGCGGGTCTCGAACCCACAGGCTCAGGCAATCCACTCACCTTTGAGTTGGAGTTTCACTCTGTCACCCAGGCTGGAGTGCTGTGGCACAATCATGATTACAGTAGCCTCAACCTGCTGGGCTCAGGTGATTCTTCCACCTCAGCCTTCCAAGTAGCCGGAACTACAGGCACATGCCACCAGACCCGGCTAATTTTTTGATTTGTTGTTGAGACGAGGCCTTGTCAAGTTGCCCAGGATGGTCTTGAACCCCAAGGCTCAGGCAATCCTCTCACCTCCACTTCCCAAAGTGCTAGGATGACAGGTGTGAGCTACTGCACCTGGCCCTTCTTATATTTGTTTCTCTCTGGAGAAGGAGCGACTGAAGCATCATTCCATTGGACCCTTTAGTATTTAGTGATGTTTTCTGCCTGGTGAGTTCCTCTCTGTCTAACTTAAGTTTTCTATGCCACAGCTCATCTCATTTCCTATTACTCTCCCCTCAGAGGGTATGGACGTCATGGGTTTGTCATTCTCCTGGGTAATAACAACCTTTCACATGCTTGACGTTGATTACTAAATTGCTTTTAGCTTTCCCTTCCAGTTCTCTTTGTCTGTTTTCTAGCCTTTAATCATCTCTCTGGGTCTCTTCTCAACCCTGTCCAAGTGCACAAAGTGCCTCTTAAGGCACTTTTCAGCTTCAAAACAAACTCCAAAGTTTTCAGGCTTGTTCAAACTAGCAAAATGAGATGACTTTCTAAGAAAAAAAAAAAGAGAGATAATTCAGGGGTTCCTGGAATATGAAGTGATACTCCAACCAATGAGTGCAGGAACAAATCTTTCAATACTGGTCTTTTCAAGCTGATGTCATTTTAGGTAAGGCTTTTTGTCAGAAAACTCCCTAAAGGAATCAGGAAAGATCAGTGCAATACTTTTTATAGAGCACCTACTATGTGCCAGGTGTTTTGTGTGTCATTACGAGGCAAAGGTAAAAAGATGTGGTTCCAGCCATCACAGAACTCATAGTCTCCGGTTGCATCTACATTGCTACAAAGGACGTGATTTCATTCTTCTTTATGGCTGTGTTGTATTCTATGGTGGTGATATGCCACATTTTCTTTATCTAGCCCACCGTTGATGGAAACCTAGGTTGCTTCCATGTTTTTGCTATTGTGAATATATTCTTGAAAGATGAAGAGAGTCTCAGGATCGGAAAGATGTTTCTTTTCCAGGCAGAAAGTGTGCCATGACAAGAGGCATGAAGACATGAGACAGCACAATGTGTTTGGTAGTCAGCTTATGATAGCCTGAGCATGAGGAAGATATGAGGCTGGTGAGGATGAGATCACAGAAGACTTCATGGGTTTCTCAGAGGAGCTTGGATTTTATGTAACAATGGGAACCAATAAGTGTTTGTGAGCAATGTAGTAATTTTGGAAGACTAGCTGTCCAGAAGAATCGCTTGGCTAAGCAAAGCATATCAGAGGGAAGCAGGGTTAGCATAGGGTTGGTCTATAGCAGATGCCAGAGTTGAGAGGCAGTGTGACAGACAGGTGAGACTCACCAGTAGGTCTGGGTGAGAGGTGGCTGGGCGGAGAGAAGAGACAACTGAGTGAAGCTAGGCAATTTGGAGGAATTTCCATAAAAGTAGAGAAATGAATGACCACGGTGGATGCCATAGGACATGGTGGACAAACTAAGTTTCAAACAACTCCCCCATTTCAGTTTTAGGTTCCAGAGGCCGGCTTTGCCAGATTTCATGTCACAGAGCTGAAAAGCTAAGTTATTGCTTTCCAAAGCCAGTGGGGAGACTGTTCCAGAATCATTGCTTGTTTTGGTATCAGAAAATCAGATAACAAGCTCAAAAGAAATCTAACCATTCGGCCAATGAGTACATCATCCAGGATGGCTGACAAGAGGGGAAATATAGCAGCAAGTGATCTGTGTGATTTATGTACAGAGGATCTGTATCTGTAAGATAGAGGATACAAAAGAGACCTTAGAAAGTACGTATTTCACATGCAGCCAGACCAGGGACTTTTTATTCATCAGAGTGAAAACAAAGGATGATAGTCGAACATGTATACAATTACTGTGGTCGCCAAACCTGTTGGCATTTTTGGCAGGTTGTGGCTTCTGTGAAAAAAATAAAAGTACTTCTTTTGCCCCTCACTCCTCTCCCTGGGACCTGGAAGTTGTGGGAAGGAGGATGAGAGTGATTTGAGTACCAAGGGAAGAGGGACAGGCGATTGAGGGGGTCTGGAGTACATGGTGGTGGGGGGTTATGAAGAGAGAAGGATGATGAAAGGATGTGGGGGAGAGCAGGCAGACTGCTGAGAAGAGCGGGACCCTTATAGGTAGCAGTGACTTAGAGGTGCAGAGACCTGCATTGGCCTCAAGAGCCTTGTTAGAGTTCCAAGGTTCAAGGGATAAGGGACCATGAGGTCAGGTCACTGAACTTTCTTCTAGGAGTTGGGAGCGAGAGGTAAGTTCTAAAAATTCATCTGAAAATGTTTATTATCATCTGGGTTTGAGAATGCTCAGTATCTATCCTTGATTATTTTTCTTAGAAATCTGTCATTATCCTTCAAAGGAACACAATGAGCCAGATTCAAGAGAATTTGTCAAGATGAGTTCTTAGGATTGTGTCAGGAACACTGGCTTAATCTCTGTGGTTATTCTCTTTTATCTCTAATCTAATAATAGTAAGAATGCCAACACCAATAGCTAGGTGCTTGGTGCTTTGCGTATATTAGCATTAATTCTTACAACAGTGCTGTAAGGTAGGTATTATTTAGAGATAAGAACTCTGAAGCCTAGAAGGGTGGAATGAGGGGAGCGGGACAGGGGATGAAACTGTCCATTGCCTGTCAGTGGTGGCCCCAGCATTCAGAACTAGGTCTGTCTGACTTTAGGATTTTGTTTTGGTCTCCCTACACTCTGTTTTCTCTTGCCCACCACAGCGGAGAGTGAACAGGTGAGAGCTATAGGTACAGTTTAAAGCTTTGTCAGGTTAGCAAAACAGAGGCCTGATTGAAGATCCTGGCCAACCGCTCAGCAGTGTTTTCCTGGCTGGGCTGGTGAGCCTCTCAGGATTCTGACGGAAGAAAAGGAAGGCCACTTTGGTGACTGAATCATACTGCTGGCTGGCCTTGACTTCAGACGTCAGCATTCCTGTGATTGTTCTCTTGGGTTTTAATTTATGCCCCTGCCAAGTTGCAGGCCTGGTGTCTGAGCCAGATAGAAAGGTGTCTGGGGGCAACTAGAGGGTATCAGGCAGCCATGGAGAAGACTGTTTGGGTAAGGGAAGCCCAGGGCATGTGAACAGGGCTCTCTTTCTTTGGGTATTCTCCCTGGGTGGACTTCTGGTGCCCACTTCTATCAATGAGACATGATGTGATGTTCCGAGATGAGATAATGAGACTGTGTAGAGCTTAGGTTTTGCTAATTGGCCTTACTTTAAAAACATGGGTGGTATGGGATTTATTTTTCCTGGCTTAAAGGATAATCTCAGATTATAAAGTTATCCAATAGATAGTTGTTGGGCATCCACTAGATTTTAATCACTCTTCTGTACTTGGGCTATATCATTGATGAAAACAGATAAAAATGATTGCCCTCATCAAGTTTGTATTCTAACACATAAATGCTATTCTTCTAGCAACATGGCCTTAAAATCAATTTAGTGCATTGAATAACTGAAGAGTATTAGGCTTTAGAGATGAACCAGCAGTTGGACAGTTCACAGTTGGACAATTCACTTAGAATGAGACAAAGATACCCATGAGTTTAGTATGAAGATGAATATGACAAAATCTGTAATACAGTGTTAAAAAAGTGAAGCCCGGGGATTCAATAGCAGAAGAAATCATATTGGGTCTCATGGACGGAGTGGCATTTGAGTTGTTTCTTAAAGGATAGTAGGATTTTGACTGGTGGAAATTAATGGAAAAGTTATGTCAGGCAGAAAGATCAGCCTGGTAAACACATGGGTGTGTTTGGGGAAGACTGAGGAGGACAACTGGGGAGAGGAAGTTTAGGAAAATAGTTTGGGTGTTGTTTTAGAGGACAAATAAATAGCTGGGTCTTGTTTTACAGAAATAGAGAAGTCATTGGAGGTTTATGAGTATGGAAAATACATGATTAAACACTTTTTTAGGTGATGAGATAGTTGATTCTTTAAATAACTATATATTAGACATTTTAACTTACACCATCTCCTATACTCCTGAAATGAATGACTATTTTGTTGAAGCTCAGAGGGTTTGGGGAAATTACTCAAGAGCAGACCACTAGTAAGAGATAAAACTAGGGTTTAAATACAAATCTATCAGATGGTAAAAATTTTCTTTTCTAAGTGATAGTGTTTGAAGTAGTCAAATGAGAAGGTACAGGAGCTTGAACTAGTTTGGAGGCAGTGAGAATAAAAGAAAGAATATTAAGGAGGATAAATGAGAGTGGTATGTTAGAAATGAGTTTTAGAGAACTTTGCGGTAGGGTTTAAGAATGAATGAGAGGGAATGCTGAAAGAGAGGAAGGGGTCAATGACGACTGAGGTTTCTAGCTGGTAGAACAGTGGCATCATTAGTAGAAGCTGAAAAGTTGAGTGGAAGAACTGGTTTTGTGGAAGAAGAGGATGAGTTTGGTTTTGAACATGTTTGTTTTGTGGTATTGGAGGGACATCCAGATATCTGGCTGGAAGATTCCCATGCAGGCCTGAGCTCATGGCCAAAGAAATTGGGAGCAATCCATGTACAAGCGATTGCTCAATTGGATATTATCATTGAGGGAAGAGTATAATTGAACAAGACTAAAGGGCCAAACCAAGATTAGACACTGGGTTTTAGAGTAAGAAGAGCAGACAAAAGATTCAATTTTTATTTTTGAAAATATGACCACAGGGTGCAGTGGCTCATACCTATGATCCCAGCACTTTGGAATTATAGGTGAGGTGAGAGGACTGCCTGAGCCCATGGGTTAAAGACCAGCCTGGGCAACTTGGTGAGACCTCATCTCTACAGTAAATCAAAAACAGTAGCTGAGCATGGTGGCGTGTGCCTGTAGTTCCAGCCACTTGGAAGGCTAAACTGGAAGGATCACCTGAGCCCAGTAGGTTGAGTCTGCAGTGGCCATAAGCATACCACTGCACTTCAGCCTGGAAGACAGAGTGAGACTCCAACTCAAAAAAAAAGAAAAGAAAAGAAAAGAAAATATGACCACAGTAATGGAAGTAAAGAGATAAAGAGAAATGGAAAGTTTGATTAGCTTCTGCTGCCTAAAGGCTTTTAAAATGTGGATTCTTACACGCTCCACAGTGACTACCATGTTTTCGTCTACGTTTATTTTGTTAATTCTTCTGCCACTTGCATAAGTGACCTAGGCTGGCTTCTCAGCATCACAGTTGTGTTGTCATGCGATGGCACCTCAATCACTCCTGTCTGTGAGGCCTGGGTTGTTCCTGGATGTGCCCTAGTGACTCAGCTATAGCCATTCCTGTTTGGGAATGTTTGAGCAATATCTCCTCAAACATTTAGTGGATGTTCGCCTGCAGGGAAATGTCCATGTGAGTTTTTGCCCACCTGTGATCTCATCTTTTTTATTTAATTCCAGTAGGAGAACATAACAATGACCAGGATCCTGAGTGGGAAGTCACACTGGAATAAACCAGTCAGAGCTTTAATTCCACTGTACCCTGGGAGATTGGGTCTATATCTCTCTTTTGGTCAAGAGCTGGTAAACCAGTGCAATCCACCTTTGGAAGCTTATGGTGAAAGGCAAATTCAAGCAAGTGATTCATAGATTACAAGTATCATGAAAAACAGGAAATGAGGGAGCAAGGCTATAATCAATCTTTATAAGTGGTAAGGAAATCCTCCCTTCCCACATGAGAAAAAATCAGCTGTGTATGGTGTCCCTTCTAAAACATCAATGTAGTTGAATTTATGAAGTGCTAGTTCATGATATTGTGTTTGACTGAAGTCTACTTTTATTTTTTCCTCCACATTTCTATGTTTTGTTCCTCAGTTCACTTGTTCTTGGGTTTTGTTTTGTCCACTGCTCAGGTAACAGAACCCAGAACAAAACCTGGCACACAGTAGCCATTTTATATATATATTTGTTGAGTTAATCTGGCCATATGTCTTCTTCTCTTTGGTACATTCACCCATTCTTTCATTTATCAAACACATATTAAATATTTTTATGTATGAGATTCTGTGCTAGCTCTTGGGGATAAAGACATGAATCTGAAGTTGTCCCTTCCCTAATTAAGTTCACAATCTAGTGGCATAATAGTGATGTGAACTGAATTGTAATTCCTCAAGATCTGCTCAATAATAGACCTTAGTACACTTGACACTGGCTCTACATTGTGGAGGATGGAGAGGAGGAGGGGTAGGGAAAGGTTGGAGGAGGCTTCCGGAAGAAGGAAACTTCCCTTCCTGTATTTTTAGAGATCTCTCAGTGTTGATTATCTTTCTACTTTCTCTTATTTTAAACCTCTTCCTCTCTACTGTGACTTTCCCACCAACCTTTACATTTGTTCAAGCCTTCACCATCTTAAGAAAAACAACTCTTCTTAGCCCTACATCTTTCCACTAACCTTCCTTGCTTTCTGTTTTTTCTTATCCCCTCTCTTTTGACTTTAACTTCCAAGTACTCTGCAATCTGGCCCTCATCTTGACCTTTCCCTCCAATTGCCCTCCATCCAGGTCAGTAATGACATCTTGGTTGCTAAATCTAATGGTGACTTTTCAGTCCTCTTTTATTTGTATTATTGGTTGCTTTTGCTACTTTTAATGCTTTCTACCTGATTATTCTACTCTCTTGCTTTCTCTGAATTCCCTACTTTTCCGGTTCTCCTGTTTCCATGACTGTGCCGTCTCACTGTTTTGTAGATTTTTCTACCACTTATCTTTTAAAGGTTGGTAAATGTTGAAATTACTTGGGGACCCCTTGTAACTCTGTATTTTCTTCCTGAGGAAGCTTATCTATTATGATTCAAATACTATTTTTATCCTGATGACAATTTCCATCACAATTCATAATTTTCATCATGACATATCATTTTCTCCATCCAAGATCAATCTTCTGGGCATCAGACTTTATTCCTGCATTCATCCACTCAGTCAATATTTACTGGTTCAATATTTACCATGTGCCAAGTATTGTTTTAGAGACAGAGACTCGACTCAGCAATGAACAAAGTCCTTGACTTTGTGTAACTTAAATTCTACTAAAGCATACAGTAATATACACACAGACACACACACACGCACACATTCTGTCAGGTGGTGAAAAGTGCTGTGAGAAAATTAAAGCTGATGAGGAAGTGCTAGAGTGTGGGTGAAAGATTTCTCTCTCTTTCTCTTTTTTTGAGTTTGAGACTCACTCTGCCACCCAGGCTGGAGTGCGGTGGCACACTCACAATCACCCCAGCATCGACCTGCTGAGGTCCGGTGATCCTTCTGCCTCAGCCTTCCAAGTAGCTGGAAATACAGGTACACGCTAACACACCCAGCTAATTTTTTGATTTATTGAAGAGATGAGGTCTCACCAAGTTGCCCAGGCTGTTCTTGAATCCATGGGCTCAAGCAATCCCCTTACCTCAGCCTCTCAAAGTGCTGGGATTACAGGCTTGAGCCACTGTGACCAACCAGATTTCTCTCGTTATAAAGGTGATCAGATGGCATTTAAGTAACTATCTGAATGAAGGGAGAGAAGGAGAGAGCCTTGCAGATATCAGGGGAAGAGATCAATTGTCAGAGAAAAGAGCAAATGTGAATGGTCATTGCCATCATTCTCTACCATCTTTACCTAGACTGAATAAGAAATCTCAGATAATGAGAATCTTCTACCTTGGGACCAGAAGTGGATAATTAGGAGGAGAAGTAACTGGTGCCATTTCTATATTTTCCCTTCTATCTCTTACACTCAAGAAATGAGTTTCTTTTCTTGTTTAATGCAGTTGAATCATGCAGGTGGGCCAGAAAGAATTAAAATAGTCTCTGTGAATTGTTGGTTATCCCAGAAGCCATTTGGTAACAATTATCTTCCCCCACAAAACCACTTCCCCACCCATGTTCTCACTGTCAGTGACAGTCACTGGCATCCACCCTGTTGCCCAAGCCAGAAACATGGATATCATCCTTCCTCATCCCCGACATCTGATTCACCATGAAGTTCCTGTAAGTGGCATCTTCCCTCAAATCTGTCCATCTTTCTCCATCTCTATTGCCTCTATGTAAAACCAGTTACTCTCCTCTCTGATTTAGATGACTGCCCCAGACTCTTTTCTGGTTTCCTCTCTTCTGGTCAGTCTCTCCTCCAGTCTATTATCTTCAAACTGGGCAGGAGAGGTCCTTCTAAAACAAAATTCTAATCTTAAACATTTCAGTAACTCCTTGTTGCCCAAGAGAAAGATTCTGTACTGTGTGCAACCCTCCACACTCCAGTCAGATTGGGCTTTTTTGAGTCCCTCACAAAAGCAAAGTTCTTTCTGATATGTATGTATTTGTATATTATTATGCTATTCCCTTTGTTTGGAAACTTCTCCTCCCTTTCCATTTACTTGCCTAACTTTTACTCATGCTTCAGATCTTGGCTTGGATGTTACTTCTTCCAGAAAATGTCTGACTTCAGCTAACTGCCTTCTGTAGGTGGTCAGGCTCTCCTCCAGCCATGCTGCTTCTCACTGAACTGTAATCATTTTACTTAATTTCCTGTATCCTCAACCACAGTGTGTGCTCTCTGAAAGCAGAGACTGTGTGTGGCTATCACTACACCCTAGCCTCTGTCATAGAGTGGATGCTTAAGTTATTTTTTGGATGAATGAATGAGTAAATGAGGTTGACACGAGTAAAATTAAAGGAAGAATAATTGATACCGGGACAAAGGGATACTGAAAACACAGAGGGCGTTTCAGGTGGAAAGCATGGTTTGAATATGGGCACAGAAGTGGGAAACATAATGGCGAATGAGGGAAATTATGAACACTTTTGTTTTTCTGGGACTTAAAGTATGAATGTGGAATTGGCTAGAGACTTGAGAGACCAGCCAAATCATGGAGAGTTTGTGGTTCAGGTTAAGAGATTTAAACTTGGTCTTGTAGGCAACGAGGAGTCTACATGTAATGGTTAGCTACTTAATGCAGGTAGCTCTATGAAGATTGAGTTTGAGGACAGCCAGCATGGAGCCTAGGAAGAATAGTTAGTAGACTGCTACATTTCTTCCTGGCTCTGCCCTACAATATTATTTATGTTTTTTCATCCCAACCCCCCATTATTACAATTTTATGGTCAATACACTTTTGAGATTGTGCCCATGATCTATGCTTCCTGATTTCTATGTTTATTATATTACATGGTGAAAGAGATTTTTGCAGATGAAATTGAGGTTAGTAGTCAGTTTACCTTAGAAGGAAGATTATCTAGGTTGTATTAACCTGGTCATATAACAACTTTAAAAGCAGAATTTTCTTATAAGATTACTTCTAAGATGTTCTGAGAACATATGTATTATAACTTTTTATTTTCTTATTGAAGTAAAAAAAAAAAAAGACACCTTAAAAAATAAATGTTTGCCCCCAAATTTATATATTGAAGCCCTAAAGCCCAATGTGATGGTGAGGACTTTGGAAGGTAACTGGGTTTAGGTGAGGTAATGAGGGTGACGCCTCATGATGAAATTAGTGTTTTTATAAGAAGAGGAGACTGGAGCTCATTCTCTCTCCACTGTGTGAAGACACAGTGAGAAGGCAGCCTTCAGCAAGCCAGGAAGAGAACCCTTATCAGAAACCAAATCTGCCAGCACCTTGATCTTGGACTTCCCAGACTCCAGAACTTGTGAAAAATAAATAATCTATTGTTTAAGAAAAAAATAATAAAAGCAGGGATTTCTTCTTGTAGGTTGCAGAGAGAATCAAAGCACCAGAGGGATTTCATTTGAAGGAAATTCTCTATTGTTGACTTTAAAGATGAAGTAATTGAAGGATTGGTATGGAAAAAGACTGAGAGTGAGAAAGCACCTTTGGGGACAGCCAGCAGAGAAATAGGGGTCTTAGTACTACAACCACAAGGAAATGAATTCAGCCAATAGCCGTGTGGGTATGGAAGCAGATTATTCTTCAGTCTTCAGACAGTAACTCAGCCCTGATGACATTTTGATTTCAGCCTTGTAATACCTTGAGAAGAAAACTCAGCCATGCCAGCCTGGATTTCTGTCTGTATAACTGTGAGCTGATCAATGGATGTTGTTTGAACAAGTTCAGTTTCTGGAACTTCGTTAAGTAGCAATAAAAAGGCAACATAAAATTCATCAAGATACTTTTGTATTACTTTTAGTTGTTCATGAAGGGATGCTAGTCATATGATATCTTCTTTTGCTTTATGGACAATTCTTTTCAGACTGAACCATAATAAAAGGACAACTAACTCCGAGGCTTCACAAAGTGACAAATACCATCCCAAACTCTTGACAGTTGACATTCATTTAATGCCCACAACTGCCTCATATGAAGAGGCATCACTGACTATCTCCATTCTACGAGGAGGAAACTGAAGCTAAATCTAAGTTACCTGTTTTAAGTCACTCGACTAGCAATTGGCAGTGCTGGGACTTGACCATAGAGAGACTTGTCAAATATTTAGTGATTCCATGGGTGCTCTTAACATTTAGAGTCAGAGGGCATGTTAGGCTAGGTTGGAAACCACAGGACTGGACAATGAGAATAATTTTCAGGTTCAAGTTGTGACCATTTCTGTTTGGGATAGCTTAGAAAATAATCTTGGGCATGACACCAATTTACTCTCTTCTGCACTTTCTTGCAACCTGGGTAAAAAGAAGGAAGAAGAAAATGAAAAGTAATTGGAGGGAAATGGTTAGAACTAATAAAAAAAGGGCTTGATGTGGGTTTAAAAGCAAACTTTTAGCACAGATGTATCCAATTTGGCAATTCCCTGTTTCATGTCCATTCAAGCATGGGCAGGTGTCCTTTTGTCATGTGTTATAGAAAGCTTCAGGCTGTCTGCCTGGTGCCAAGAAGAAAAAAGCAATTAAATATTTTAATATTTCCTGCCTATAAACTGCTCCCTGTTTTATTATTTCAAATGCACTGGGTTTAAAAAGAGGTGTGAAAGACTCCTGAGCCACTAATAAGAGACTGCAGCTGCTCATGGAGAGCGATGCTATGTGTTTTCAAAGGCATGTTTTGAATCTGAGCACCTTGTCCACAGACTGGTGATTTACGATTGCCCTGAAACTGACATAGAAGCATGAGGCAACCGCTTACAGTGCTTCCAGAATGTATTTGAGCAGAACACAGACAATGAGTTCTTTTCCTTGGGGAAAACATAAAGGAATAAAAGGAAAAAACATAAAAGCAGTTGTTCAGAAATTATGGTGCAATGTAGAGTCAGCCCAAAAAGAGCAAATCTTTCCCCAGAACAAGCCCGAATCAATGGCGAATGTCATGTGGTTTGTTTGTAGGATTTCTGTTCTTGGGTGAACAGAATGAACAGTAGGGATTCAGTGATTTATCTGAGTTTTTGAGAGGTTCAAACAGTGACATGCCCTAAAGTTAAAAGGTAAAAAACCAAGATATATTTATATTTTTTTTCTTGCAATCAACTAAAAAGAGCCAGAGTGCTATTTTCCAAAGGTCTTAAACTTTATTTTTTAAAATGTTCATTTTTTCTTTTCAGGGATGGTGTGTAATGGAAATCAAAGGATGAGGGTTGTTAAAGATTCAATTCAATCCAGTAAACCTTTGTTGAGTGTCACCACCTGCAAAGTCTTGTTTGGTGCAGAAGATGGAACAAAGTCACCACCCGTTCCCTTTGTCTTTTGTAGACCATTTGGTCCCCTGTATGGACATGTTGAAATCTTTTTGAACGTGCTGGAAAGATGTTTCTTAAACTCCAATCATTTCCATACTACTTTTCCAAGTTTGGTTGTGAGTCACCTTACTACTTACTTAATTTGTTTTTTTTGCTTTGATAATGCAGTCCACTGTTTACTTAAATAAGTTTAACCTCATCTTGAGCAGTATCTATGAAATTACAAGTTCAGTGTGCTATTAGGCCTTTTCAAATGCATCATCCAATAAATAAAGTTTAGCAATATCCTTGTCTGACACCATTAGGACAAGATGTATTTTGAACATTTTTGAATTTTATAAAAATAGTAAAGTGTACATCCTACATATTACATAGCAGAACTATGGGAACATGGGCAATGTCCCATAATCAAAGATGAACATTTTCACAGTGAATATTTGCATGAGGTAGGATGTGGAATAAATAAAGTTGTTCAATAGCCTCATGTTGTTTGGAAAACACTTAGTTTTCAAAGCCTTTTTGACTTTGTAACTGCAGATAAGGAATTGTGGATCTGTAAGTACCATTTTAAGAAGTTTATGAACTATAGAAAAGAGTTGTCAGGAATTTTCAAAATACATGAATCATTTCACTTTTCTTTCTGATATATGGCTAGGCTAAATGTTTAAAAAATGTTTTTATTGAGATAGGAAAAGAATAGACATCAAGTAAAGAGTTTAAATAGCACGGATTTTAAGTGCACAGTTCAATGACTTTATGTTTATATGATTATGTGTGTATGATATATTATATATATCTCATGTAACCATGACCCAGATAGAAATACAGAACATTTTCAACACCAAAGCTTCCTTGGGTCCCTTCTCTGTCTGTACCCCTCCCGGTCCCCATACCATGAGACCAAGTTGTGAGTTCTATAAATGAGCTCACTTAGATGGAATCATGCTTCAGGGACTCCTCTGTGCCTGGCTTCTTTCACTCAGTGTAATGTCTGTGATACCCTTCCATGTCTTTGTGTGTTATCAGTAGTTTGTTCCTTTTTGTTGTTGTGTAGTATTCCTGTGTTGACTGTTATGACTTCTCAGAGTGTTACATGTAAGTATTTTAAGGTAACACTGTCTTAGGGATTGAGGTGTTCTCTTTCTTTTCAAAAGACAGACAATCCCATAAAGAAAACCATTATTAGGAAATTTGAAAGCAGCTGGTGAAGCTCACTAAGATGATGTTCCTTTTCAGTCGCCTCAGAGCACACGGCTCTTGTGATGCTTTATCTAAATAGTAGTTAGATCCATTTCTCATCTTGTTTTCACCATTTTGGTAAGTGGATGCAAGCAGTTAGCTACATCAAATTAAAAAAGAGACCAGGAGAATCGGAAGAGACATGTTGGCTTAATTTTTGGACAGTGTAAAAATTTTAGAAGAGGAAATTAAAAACCTATATTGTTACCCAGTGAGATGATGATAAGACATGAAAGAGTCTTTAAAAGGAATTTTAAACTAACTTTGGGATGATGCTTCATGTTCAGGCCAGCTGTGTGTGGAATGGAGTGAGCAGGGCTAAGCTGGGAGTAATCATTGGCAGTTTCCCACTTCCTCCCAGGTTCCTCCACAGCCTGGCTTCACTAAAACATTTGAGTTGGTGTGAATTACTGGAACATGAGAAGCACTAGTTCTCAAAATACAAAAACACATTCCAGAGGTGAATAGGAAGAATTGTCAGACTTTTGCCACTTTAGATTGATATGAAGAATTGAGAGCTGAGTGACCCAAGACAAGTTGGAAACTCATTTGCTTGGATTCTCATAAAGGATGCACTGTGTCTTGCCTAAAACACTCAGCGGTGGCCATAGGAATGCCCACTAGCCTTATAAGAAACTAATAAGATGGGCTAAAAAAAAATTGGAGACCTTGTATATGCATTTAATCCACAAATGTGCATCTCATGAGAGGCAAATTAGTGATATTGCATATGAGTTCTGTCATCAGAAAGACGTGAGTTTGAACCCCTCTGACGTTGCCTAGCTGTGTCATCTTACTTTAGTACATTAACATCTCTGGTTCTCAATTTTGCTTTTGCTTTTTTTTTTTTTTTACAAGCAGCATTGTTATAAGTGACCCATCTCAGTAAGAACCATGACAGATAATATTTTTTTAGTTTTTTTTTTAAAGTTTACTTTTATTTTTTAGATTCAGGGGGTACATTTGCAAGTTTGTTATATGTATATTGCATAATGCTGAGATTTGGACTTCTTGTGAACCCATCACTCAAACAGCGAATGTTGTACCAAATAGTTAGATTTTTGACTCTCTTCTTTTTCTCTTCCTCCCTCCTTTTGGAATCCCCAATGTCTACAGTTTCCATCTTTTTTTTTTTTTTTTGAGTTGGAGTCTCACTCTGTCACCCAGACTGGAGTGCAGTGGCTGCTCCGGGCCACTGCAACCTCGACCTGCTGGGCTCCGACAATCCTTCCGCCTCAGCCTTCCAAGTAGCCGGAACTACAGGTGTGTGCTACCATGCCTGGCTAATTTTTGATTTATTGTAGAGATGAGATCTTGCCAAGTTGCCCAGCCAGGTCTCGAATGCGTGGGCTCAGGCAGTCCACTCACCTCAGCCTCCCAAAGCGCTGGGATTACAGGCTGAGCCACTGAGCCTGGCTTACTGCTTCTATCTTTAATGTCCATATATCCTCATCGTTTAGCTCCCACTCTTAAGTGAGAACATGCAGTATTTGATTTTCTACTTTGGAGTTAATTCACTGAGGATAATGGTCTCCAGCTCCATCCCTGTTGCTGTGAAGGACATGACTTCATTCTTCTTTATGGCGTATTTTCTTTATCCAGTCAAACCTTGATGGACACTTAGGTTGATTCTGTGACTTTGCTGTTTTGAATAGTGCTGCAATTAACATACAAGTGCACGTGCATTTTTGATAAACAATTTCTTTTCTTTTGCAAAGATTCCTAATAGTGTGATTGCTAGGTCAAATGGTAGTTCTATTTTTACTTCTTTGAGAAACTCCATACTGTTTTCACAGAGTTTGAATTAATTTTCATTTCCTCCAACACTGTGTAAGGAATCCCATTCTCTGCTTTATCATCAACATACCTGTTATTTTTTGACTTTTTAATAATAGCCTTTCTGACTGGTGAAATATTGTGCATCGTTGTAGTTTTAATTTGCATTTATCTGATAATTAGTGATGTTGAACATTTTTTCCATGTTTATTGGCTGCTTGTATGTCTTCTTTTGGGAAGTACCCATTCGTGTCCTTTGCCCTCTTTTGAGGGGCTATTTGTTTATTTCTCATTCATTTGATCAAATTTCTTATAGATTCTGGATATTAGTCCTTTGTCAGATGTGTAATTTACCAATACTTTCTCTCATATTGTAGGTTTTCTGTTTGCTCTGTTGATTGTATATTTTTCTGTGCAAAAGCACTTTAAGTAAATTAAGCTCCATTTGTCTATTTTTGTTTTTGTGGCCTTTTGTTTTGAGGTCTTAGTCATAAATTCCTTGCCTAGGCCTGTATCCAGAAGAGTGTTTCCTAAGGTTTTCTTCTAGGATTTTAATAGTTTTAGGTCTTACATTTAAGTCTCTATAGTATCTTGAGTTAATTTTCATATATGGTGAGAGGTGGGGGTCCAGTTTCATTCTTCTAGCTAGTTTTCCTTGCACTGTTTATTGAAGAGAGTGTCCTTTTCCCATTGTTTATTTTTATTGGCTGAGTAGAAGATCAGTCAATTGTAGGTATGTGGCTTTACTTCTGGGTTCCCTATTCTGTTTTATTGCTCAATGTGTCTATTTTTGTACTGTAACCTTGCTGTTTTGTTACTATACCCTTGTAGTATAGTTTGAAATCAGGTAATGTGATGACTGGTTTTGTTCTTTTTGCATAGGATTGTTTGGCTATTTGGGCTCTTTTTTAGCTTCATATAACTGTCAGAATTGTCTTTTCTAATTATAAGAAAAATGACATTGGCAATTTGACAGAAATTGCATTGAATCTACAGATTTCTTTGGACATTGTGGTCATTTTAATGATACTGATTTTCCTATCCATGAGCACGGGATGTTCTTCTACTTGTTTGTGTCATCTATGATTTTTTTCCACCAGTGTTTTGTACTTCTTCTTGTAGAGGTTTTTACGTCCTTGGTTAAATATATTCCCAGGTATTGTGTGTGGCTATTGTAAATGAGATTGAGTTCTTAATTTGGTTCTCAGCTTGAGCATTATTGATATATAGAAATATAACTTATTTTCGTGCCATGCCAGTGAATTTTAAAGTAAGATCTAAAGACAGTGAAAGAAACTGCTGCCTCTCATTTCAAATTACAAAAAAGGCCTAACCCTCAGTAGACTGACTGATATACAAAATTTCATCATCTTTACTTAGGGGCTCAAGGCATATTGTAAATGGTAAGTTTCTCCAGATCTTTCTTTGGCTGGATATTGCCAGGATATTTTCAATAATACTTGGTGGGAATAATTTTCCCATGAATTCGCCAAAATACCAACAGAGCTAGCCATACAATTGCATTTCCTTGTCATTATTTTTTTAGTTGTGTACTGGTATAGTTTATAGAATAAATTGTCTGAGAGGTTGAGTAAGGGAGAAGAGAAAGGGCTCTGAGTTCTGGCAAGAGGACCCAAGTGAATATTCATTACATGTAATTGAAAGCTAATCATCTCTTCATGGATAACTACTCTTCAGAAAATACCAGCCAAACCCCTTAAAACCATCCACAAATCCTGCTGGCCAGTTAAGACAATAATGCTGAAAAGTATTGCTACGCTTAATTTATTTGATTATACCTTGTTTTATAGACTGCCTGATGATTAGTGCATGTTCAAATCCACGGCCAGAATTTTTTTCCTCAACATTTTTTTCCTCTGCCCACTTTCCTGCACAAATCTAAGAACATTTATCACAAGGAGATTGTACCAAAGCCTCAAAGGAACATCATCACTGGTCAGAAGCAAAATGAGCTTGTCTTGAGTCTGTCAAAAATTGCTTGGTTAAATCATCTGTGGTCCGGGAGAGGCAGGAAATAACATATCAACTTGATTTTAAAGGTACTGCTACGAAGGAGAATGATAGACCCCTCAGAAACCATATATATTTTTTTTTTTTTTTGAGTTGGAGTCTCACTCTGTCGCCCAGACTGGAGTGCAGTGGCTGCTCCCGGCCACCGCAGCCTCGACCTGCTGGGCTCCGGCGGTCCTTCCTCCTCAGCTTTCCAAGTAGCCAGAATTACAGGCGCGCGCTACCACGCCCGGCTAATTTTTTGATTTATTGTAAAGATGAGGTCTCGCCTGCCCAGGCGGGTCTCGAACCCGCGGGCTCAGGCAATTCACTCACCTCAGCCTCCCAAAGGCGCGGGATTACAGGCTGAGCCACCGAGCCCGGCTCAGAAACCATCTTTATTTGTCCTGAAATCTAAAGTAATTTTTTTTCTGCAAAGGTGATTAAAAATCCATATTTATATTAAAAATTCTGAAAATTTGAGATAGAACACATTGTTTTCCAGTTTGAACAATAGTGGCTCTTTTACCTCCAAAATATTTGGTGACTCATTTCTACTTCTGATTCTATTTTCTCCACTGGCAAACCACTTTATGATAAATTCTACAAATATTTATTGCAAAATTAAAATATAGAGTCATTATGCTTGGTGCATCATGAATAAAGATGACTGTGATCAAGCCTCTTCTACTGATGGCCCTTACATTTCTGAATTTGGCTTCCTTAAAACATTTTACATTGTAGCCAAAAAAAATCCAAGCCAAACCAAACCAAATCAAATAAAAGGCTATATTCAAAAACACTACAGGAAAGGAAGGATCACCTCATTGCCTTGTTTTAAAACTGCATGAATGACATCTCTTTTGAGATGTTGAAACACTAGAGTAATTTTGTTTTACTAAAGGCATATTTTCTTTTCCTTTTAAAGACATGTAACACTATTGTTTTTGGTGGTGAAGGAAAGAGTTGAGTTTGGGTCTTTTCATGAACAAGTTAAGTAACTCAGAGCCTTGGTTCCTAACAATGACAGTGAGATTCTCTTTCACAGAGGGTTGGCCCATTTGAAGTTGATGAAGTCTGGCTGATCCAACAGGTTTTTATTTCTTAAAGTCTTGAGCATTGTGAGTCAGAGGGAGAGGAAGAGGGAGGGAGGACATGAGTTCACTACAGAGAGTCTGGCATTAGAGAAAAAGGGAAGGATTTTTTGTTGAATCCAAACCAGAGAAAGGAGGGGCTGTTATTGCAGCATGAAGCTCAGAGCTCTGTGGGGGAGTGTCTGAGCTGCTTGTGGAGTCAGCTTCAGGGCCTCAAGGCTAATCTTCCAAGGAGAGCAGTCATTGGTTATTGGCCTAAAGAGCGAGCTGGTTTTGGAATCTTTTCCGTCTTTGGCTTCTTCTGCCTGGAAACCTGACTCGAGAGGCAGGCGTCTTGCCTCTGCCCTTGACTCACCTACTCCACATTTCCTTTCATCCGAATATTCTCTGAAGTGAGATCACATTGGTGAACTCATCTGCATTCAGGAGCCAGAAGAGCAAAGAAAAGCTTTACATGTGAAGATCTGCCTTTGGGTGGCACCAACACCTGAATTGGATATGGTGGCAGCGTGTAGACACCTTTCCCCTCCACCTCTCATCCTCAACGAGAAAAACAACAAGATTTACTATTCTGACAAAAAAATGGACTGGGCTGGGATTTTATCTCTTTATTCTACCCCTCCCCCTTTTTTTCTTGAGTCAAGGTCTCACTGCTGCCCAAGCTAAAGTGCAGTGGCATGATCATGGCCCACTGCAACCTCATCTTTCCGGGTTCAGGCGATCCTTCCACCACAGCCTCCTGAGTAGCTGGAACTACAGGTGCACACCACCAGATCTGATTTAAAAAAAAAATGTTTTAAAGATGGGGGTATCATTATATTGCCTAGGCTGGTTTCAAACTCCTGGGCTCAAGCAATCTTCTCACTTAGGCCTCCTGAAATACTGGGATTACAGGCATGAACTACTGTGCCCAGCTAGTCTATCCTTAGTGAATGGATTATGAGAGAGTCTGTATTAATTAGGACCCTTCCATATTAGTGAGAGAAATGCCACTTGAATTACTGTAGGCAAAAGGCAGGGCACAGGATATAACTGGATGATATAGTTTGGATGTTGCCTCCTCCAAATCTCGAGTTGAAATGTGATCCCCAGTGTTGAAGATGGGGCCTAGTGGGAGGTATTTGGGATATGGAGGTGGATTCCCCATGAATGGCTTGTTGCTGTCCCCTGGGTGATGAATGAGTTCTCCCTCCACCCCCTCTACCGCACCCCCTTGGAAAATAACCTTTATTGTGATCCCACCAACTGCACAGTGTGTTCCTAGCATTAAGCATGAGTGAATTCTTGCTCTATTAGTTCACATGAGAGTTAATTGTTTGAAAAGAGCCTGGCACCTCCTTTCTCCTTCTTGCTTCCTTCCTTCCTGAGGCCTCACCAGAAGCAGATGCCAGCATCATGCTTCTTGTGCAGTCTGCAGAACCTTGAGCCAAAGAAACCTTTTTTCTTCCCATTGCCCAGTCTTAGGTATTCCTTTATAGCAACGCAAAATGGTCTAACACACTGGGACTCCAGGATTCCCGGAAGCAGAGACCCTGGTAACTTCATGTCTCTCTCTCTTCTACTTTCATTTATTTTCCACATATTTTCCTACAGCCTTCCTTCCTAGGGTCCCCTCCTCCTCAGACTGAGATCCAGAGAGGGATTGTCCCTTTTCTTTAAGTCCTAATTTGCAGATGCTCAGGAGGTCTGGGCCTAGTTTGCATGCAACCTCTCTGTCTAGTGGATGGATTGTTGGGATTGGAAGCTCTCAATTGAACCACGTGGTGATGTGAGGGAGGAATTTAAGGATGAAAATAGTAGTAGGTGGGGCTGTGCCAGAGAAGGAGAGGGTGCTGAGAAGATAAAAAACATCATTTTTATCATGGAACAGAAAGTAGACTATATAATTGTATTGGTCACCATTCTCCAAAGAAACAAAGCTGATAGAATATATACAGCTATACATAAGAAAGGATTTATCGTAGGGATTGGCTTAGGGAGTTACAGACATCAGGAATCCCATAATCTGCCATCAGCAAGCCAGAGATCCAGGAACCCGTGGTGTAATGTGGTCTAAGTTCAAAGACCTGAGAGTCAGAAGTATCAATTGTGTAAGTCTCTGCTTGATTCCAAAGACTTGAGAATGAAATTGGGGCGAAGAGAACAATGGTATAAGTCCCTGTCCAGGTCCAAAAGTCTGGGAACCAGCAGCACTGGTGTCTGAGGGCAGGAGAAAATGGATATCCCATTTTGTCAACGTTTTCGTTCTATTGGATACAATGGATTGGATAAGGTTCACCCACACTTGTGCAGACATCTTCTTTTCTCAGTCTGTTGTTTCAAATGTTAATCTCTTCTGGAAACACCCTCACAGACACGCCCAGAAATAATGTTTCACCAGCTATCTGAGCATCTTTTAGTTGATACATACAGTTAGCCATCCTAAGTAACACAGGAACAGAAAACCAAACAGGGCATGGTCTCACTTCTAAGTGGGAGCCAAGCTAAAGGTCTTCAAAGGCATAGAGAATGGCATAAGGGACACTGGAGACTCAGGAGGGGGAGGATGGGAAGAGTGGAGAGATGAAAAATTACCCATCGGGTACAGTGTGCCCTAATGGAGGTAATGGGTACACTTCACCCCTATGTAAAGCAGCCACATAACCAAAAACCAATTGTACCACTAAAACTATTGAAATAAAGAAAAATAAACAAATAATGGTTACAAAGATATAAAAAGAGAAATTTTAGTTGAGCCTAAGTCTGAAATATCCATGAAGTACATAATCAAATATTGATTGAACTAGAGTGGATGGTATAATTTATAATTAGACCTTTCTGGTTAAACTTTTAGCCATTGTTGTGGGAGGAAATATATACCACAGTATGTTCATTTTGTGATGACGTGAAAAACAAAAGAAGACCATTTCCCCCACATTCATACTCACATCAGATTCCCCAAATAAAAATAAATAGACTGATTTCTTTGGAAAGAAAGTGCCAATCTCTGATGACTCAATGCTAAGCTTTGGGTTAAACCCTAAAGCATCCTAATGCCCAGAAAAGAAAACTCTCTGAGTTTCATGGCCCTGAAGATGGCTCTGCCTTTGGAGGTGTTCATCATGTAGGACTTTTACAAAGATTAAATAAAATGGCCTGTAGGACGCTTAAACCTATGTTTACAAGGAGGAAATATGACATTTCATTTCAATGTTTTCTATAAATGTTTACTATTTACTATCTATATAATCATTACATGTTGTAATGGATATGTTTTGCCTAACAAGATTCTCTAATTAACTACTATAGGTAAAAAAGATATCAAGTTCAGGTTTTAAGTGGAAGTAAAAGGATAGGTCAAATAACGGAGAGAGATAATTTGAAGCATTAGCTTTTTTTAATTTAAAGAAAATTTTATTTTATTTTATTTTATTTTTGAGTTGGAGTCTCACTCTGTAAAAAAAATTTTTGTTGAGTTTGGTTTTGTAGAGACAGGGTCTTGCTATGTTGCCCAGCCTGATCTTGAATTCTTGGCCTCAAGGGATCCTCCTTCCTCAGCCTCCCAAGGTGCTGAGATTACAGGCATGAGTCACTGTGCCCAGCCTAAATTTATTATTATCCAGGTTCAGGAATGAGAACAATTTCAAGGGCATTTGAGAAAGATTTCTAGGCCTGGATAAAAAAGTGGAATGCGGCTGGGTTCGGTGACTCAGCCTATAGTCCCAGCACTTTGGGAGGCTGTGGTGAGTGGATTGCCTGAGTTTGTGAGTTTGAGACCCACCTGGGCAACTTGGCGAGACCTCATCTCTACAATAAATAAAAAATTAGCTTGGTGTCGTAGTGCATGTCTGTAGTTCCAGATCCTGGGTAGGCTGAGGCGGAAGTATCGCCAGAGCCCAGCAGGTCGAGGCTGTGGTGGCTGGGAGTGTGCCACTGCACTGCAGTCTGGGCGACAGAGTAATACTCCAACTCAAAAAAAAAAAAGAAAAAAAAAGGTGGAATGTAAAGCACAGGCCCAGTGAGCTCTACAGAGTCCAAGTGATCTGTGTTTATGCTCCTGACAAAAGGTAGTCTGTATTACCCCAGACCTTGCACAGGTTTCTGATATCCACATGGTGGCTCCATGTAAGATGTTCAAGTGAGAACTATGTGATCGACATGGAAGGACAAGTTCATCCTCATCCCTTCATCCCTGTGCTATCAGATAAGACAGAACTGGTCTTGTTGCCTGAGCCTCTTAGAGTTTAGGACAAAATAATTAGCTGGCAGGCTGGGAGGTGCCCCTTAGATTCATAAGACCTGTGGATTTAAAGGGCAAATATCCACTCAATCTGTGCTTATCTTAGATGTGAATTGTATCTGCAATAGTAGCCTGTTTAGTTTGTCTATTCAACATTTTACTTTGAATCAGTTTATCAGTCGAGTTTTTCTGGCTCCAGCACTTTTAATAATAACCAAGAGGGGTTTTAATGCAAAAATATTGATAAAAAAGAATTATTTGAGAAGAGCTAAATGTACACTAAGAAAATGAACACTATTGGTTTTTTATCAGTTAATCTAAATATCAATACATCAAGCAAAACACAAAGAATTATCTGTAGAACTGAAACACAGGCCTGGGTGACTCCTCAGGGCTCTTTTCAAGGGTTAAAGTTGAATCTGTAGTCAGGTTTGCTTACAATAATCTCTGGTTTCTATTCTGGGTATACTTTTCCTTTGATTGCACTAGTTCTGAGCTGCTCAATTTTACGTTAAATATTTGTATTTTGCATAACTGCTTAGTCTGTCTGCAGTCACTTAGGTTTTAATGTGCATGTTATTCTATTCCACCTACTAAAAACTCAACAGCTGCATATTCAGGGTCATGGCCTTTTAAATTTTTGTTCTCAGCTTCTATTGCACAAATTTATGCAACATAAATTTGAATTCCTTAGTGGCATTATACCCGAGCCTCCATAGGCTGACTCAGCCTACCCTCCCAGTTTTGTTCGTGGTCATTTCTCTCCATCCACTGAAAACCTAGTTATGGAAATAACTATCATTTCAGCATGACATTTCATATTTACAGTTCTGGTATTCTTAGCTTGTCAGCCTGGTGAGCTCTTATACATTCTTATACATTCTTATACATTCTCCTAAGCCCAGTTTTATTCTCTCCTAAATCTCCCTGGCTACTCCCAGCATCCCCTAGTGTAAATTAAATCTGTATAGACCTTGAAACATCACACTCCATGTTGTTGATAACAATGTAGTAGAATTGAATTTAGATCCCAAAACTTATTGAGTAAAAAAGCATATTTATTTCTCCCTTCCTACTTCCCTCTTGCCTTCCCTTCCTTTATCTTCCCTTCCTTTCTCAACTTCTCTTCCCTTCCCAACTTTTTTTCTTCCTTTCTCTTCCCTTTCTTTCCCTTCCCTTTCCTTCCTTTCCCAACTTCCTTTCCCTTCCCTTCCTTTCCCAACTTTCCTTCATTTCCCTTCCCTTCCTGTTCTTTCCCTTCCCTTCCTTTCCCTTCACTTCCCTTCCTATCCCAACTTCCTTTCCCTTCCCTTTCTTTCCTTTCCCTTCCCTTCCCTTTCCCTTCTCTTCCTTTCCCAACTTTTCTTCCTTTCCCTTCCCTTCCTTTCTCTTCCCCTCTCTTCCTGTCCCAACTTCCCTTCTCTTCCCTTCCTTTTCTTTCTCCTCCCTTCCCTTTCTTTCTGTTCCTTTCCTTTCCCAACTTCTCTTCCCTTCCCTTCCCTTTTTTTCTGTTCACTTCCTTTCCCAGCTCCCCTTCCCTTCCTGTTTTCTCGTCAGTGAACTTATTCTTTTCCTAGAAATAAGAAACAGCTTTGTCTTCAAGCAGCTTCTGTCTTCTCTGAAGAAAACTCTTGAAATGAGAGAGTCACCAAGGTCCTAGCAACTGCTTTGAAACGGCAGAAAGTGGTCATATTATTACACCCTTCACACATAGGACTAGAGTTTTAAAAAAAATTTATTTATTTTAGAGTTGTGAAATATATGTGAGGATTTGCTACAGAGGCAAATTGCATGAAGGCAAGGTTTGGGCTTCTAGCCTGCTTTCTTCCCATCCCCAGCAGTGAACATGTCACCCAATCGGTGGTTGTGTGCTCCTTATCCCCCTCCCTACCTCCCTCCTTTAGCAGTTTCAGGTGTCTGTAGTTCCCACCTTCGTGCCTGTGTGCCAGATGTTTAGAGTTCTAACTTTACTACTCTTGCTCATCACTGGGTGTTAGCACTGAAAAAATTCTTGTGTTCCTAGGATAAATACTACGTTTTCATGATGGATTATACTTTTGGTACAGATCTGAATTTTATTTAGAAGTTTGAATTCATGTTCACTACTGATATTTGACAGTAGCTGTGTCAGTAGTTGTGTGTGTGTGTGTGTGTGTGTGTGTGTGTGTGTGTATCTTTAGTGTTAGGATTACTCCAGCTTTGTAAGGTAGATAAGGAGGATTTGTGTCTTTTCATATATCCTGGAATTATTTACATAATATAGTAAATAGTTCTTAAAAGAATACACCATACATTAGGTTAACTCTTGGTTTTTCAAATAATTAGTTTTTTTGATAATTTATTTATTTCAATTTATTCCAGGTCTATTAAATCTATGTCAGTTGTTTGTAAGTTTTACATTTCATTTGATTGAAATTATGTATTTTACTGAAATATTAAAATTTAAAACATTGAGTGGCACATGGAATTACTTCTAGAGAATGATCTCCTTTGAAGTTCTTTGAACAGATGATATTCCTTTCTCCTCTAGGTACTAATTTATAGACATTAAGTTGTTCTTTCTTTATTCATCCCGGAATAGAGAGAAATCTCTTTATTAACTCAGGGTTTGTGATTAGACAGAGTTTGTGGATTGACTTTGACTTTCCTTACTGACACATACTTCTGGGGCTAGATGAATTCTCTCAGGTCAAAATCAATTTTATTTTATTAAGTACTTGATGGGCAGTTCTCCTGGGACCCCTCTCAACATCAACTAGATATTCATTGAGGGCAGCTCTGTGTACAGAAAATGGACTTGGCCTTATCCCTACTTTCTGCTTCTCTAAGTCTCTGCACAAACTTTTCTTGGTGTGTTTTCTGTAGAAACTTGTTATGTAAGGTATTAAGAGCTGTTATGTGAGAAATTTATTTTCCAGGCAATGGTATTTTCCAGGTAATGAGAGCTAAAAATTTAAACATGATTACTTCCTGCAGAATATCTCAAAATTGTTACAAATACTTTGAACACACAGGGAGGTGTTCTTTCCCCCATCCTTTCCTTCAATTATTTGTTCACAAAATCTTTTTGAAAACCATTTCTTCTGTAAACTTTATTTTGGGAAGTCCTCTGTAATAGACCAGAGTACTTAGAAATCTATAATGCCAAGAACAAACAGCTAGAATGCTTTCTGTACACTTCCTTTTCTAGAATATTCACCTATTTTTTTCTTGGAATTGGTTTCCAAACAGTCGTAGGATGATGCAGGGTGAAAAGCTATGGGTTTTTTAAAAAAAATTTATAACTCATTTGATCTTTGTACATTTATACGAAAAGCACAAAGATAAGAATTATGAAAGTTTTCCTATTAAAATCAACAAGGACTAAAGGTAGCAATATTTAAGGAGCTTAGGTAAGTTGTGGTTTTGAGATTTCTTCACTTGGAAGACTTCGGAGCATTCCTTAACATATTTTATCAGATATCAAGAATTAAGTGGATCTCCTACACTAAGTTTGACCACATGTTTTTACCATGGAGCAAATTGCAGTCATGATATTAATAAAACCTAATGGCTGCTAGAGAATAGTTACTTTTAACATACATATTTATATTTTCTTATTTCTATATTCCTTCTTATAAGTTTAGCTTTGCCAAACTTTTATTATTTTATTTTATTTTTACATTAAAAACACTCATTTTATTAAGTTCACATCCTGTGGTTCAAAAATTTGGGTAGGATACAGTGAAGATGGCTTGTCTCTGTGGCATAATGTCTAGGCTTCCGCCTAGATAGTTCAATTGACAGGATATTGCTGAGAGCTACAAGTCTTGGATCAATTATTTTCTATGTGACATCTACTAGTTCTGCAGTGTCCGGCTTCAATACAGTCATGGCTGGTATCTAGACTTGGATATCAGAACAACTAGGCATTAGCCAGTATTGCTTTCTTCTTTTTTAAATATCTTTTTCACATGGCTATTGGGATTCCCTCGTAGTATGGAGGTCTCAGTGTAGTAAGACTTAAGAGGAAGTGTCCACCTTTTCCTAAAGAGAATATTTCTAAGATATTATTATTAGTTTAGAGTTTTGGGGTACAAGTAGGCTGCATGCAGGTGAAGTTTGGACTTCTAGGTGACTGTCTCTCCCCTGGTAATGGACCAGGTACCCCTTGTGTTGCCATATGTCCCCACCCTCCTCTTTCCATCCCTCCCCTGCCTGTGCCCTGCGATTACAAATCCCACTCTTGTGCTAATATGACTCGTGTTCAGGGCCTGCTTAAAGTGAGAACATGCAGTACCAATTATTTCTGGAGCTGATGGGTTTTAGCTGCCTCAAATTGCCAAATGGTAGCAGGAGTGTAGTTTATGGATCTCAAAGTCAGAGACAAGAGACCAAAGGAAGAACACAGATGACTAACAGTGGCTCCTATTTTTTTCTTCTTCAGATTTGAGAGTGACTGAGATATCCTATTTGAACAGATGAAGCATAGGTAGGCTTCTGAATTTTCAAAATCCAGCACCATTTTTGGACTCACAAAACTTCAGTAAAGTCTTGTGATCATGAAGATCTAATACATTTTGTCTTTTGTTATTTTCTGTGTCATTCTAGGTATTTTAGTGAGAATTAGGATAGGTTGAAAAAAACACTTCAAATTTATTATCTTCATAAATATTCCATTAAGTACTGTGAATTAGTAGTTATTATTTATAGCATTTGAATGTAGGAAACAAGGCAAAGAGAGAGATTGAGGACAGAGAAGGTGAATCTCTGTAGATTTCACACATCTTGGTAGAGAGAGTCTCTCAACTAGACATGTGTGTTTTGTTTTGTTTTCTGAGAGAGAGAGAGAGAGAGAGAGAGAGAGAGATTGGGGACAGAGAGGGTGAATGTCTATAACTTTCACACATCTTGGTAGGGAGGGTTTTATTTTCTCCTCCTTAATAGCTCCCTAGGTAAATATCCTTTAAAAATGGCCAACACTATTGCAAACAGGCAGATCTGTTTTGCTGCTAAGTAGTCCCATTTTTAAAGCTAGTCCCTTGTGAACTATGTTTTGCCCTCAGCATCCATTAGACTGACCATTACCAATGGTACACTGACCATTACCTGCTAACTATGAATAAATCATCACCAATTACCTTCAACCTTCTTGCTTTGTCCTCATATTGAACGCCCCTGTCAAAAAAAAACAGAGAGAAAAACTCCTAAAATTTCAGACCAGTGCCATTCGAAGTGAGGTCTGAAGACTGGCATTAGACTATTTGTTACCTGTCTGCAATAAAACAAGTACAGAAATGAAATGGAAGCATTCAGAATTTTTATAGCAATTTGACGTTGCCCTGACTTCCAAGTCTATGGCTGGTGGGCTCGTCCATTGAACAAAGGTATAAATCAGTTTGGGTGTTGTCTGACTCAGGGCTGGGGGTGCATGTGACACAAGCTGTGCCCTCATCATATTTTGACACTTTGGTGCATAAACTGAGAAGCCCATGTTTAAAGATATCATTACTTTTTTCATCTTCCAAGCTCTGCTGGGGGCTTTGTAACCATTGGACGCTTCCCTGCTTCTTTTCAATTGTACAGGACACTTTCCCATCTCCTTAGCCTCTTTCATGCTAATGACACACAATTCACATCCAAATGACTTGAAGTCTGCCAATAAAGATGGAGAGAAGCAGAGCTTTCTTCTTCTCCTTGCTTCGTGAAGACTTCTTTCCAACAAGAGTGACAGAACACTATACAACTTCTTTAGCTCCCTTGTAGTTTAGGTTGTGCAACAGCAACTTGAGCATGAATTAAAGCCTCTCACTCAGTGTCATACAGATGCCGTATATACTTCTAGGTTGCATTCAAATCAGGAGACAAGGCTGTCTCACTGTAGTCCAACATGATGTGGCATAAGCCAGGTCCCAGCAATGTGATAAGTTGTTTAGCACCATCTGCTTGTGTTTTACACTTGAGGAACTATTAAAATAGATCCCCCCCTACTCCAAAATTTTTAAAAATGTATGTATGTATGTATGTATGTATTTATTTATTTTTCATTCCTCAGTAGAACACCAGTCATGTGATAACTTGTATGTGTTGTGCTCAAAAGAGTGAACTGATGTAGCCATGAATTCACTTAAGAAGACTTGTATTCTATAAGGGAGAGAGAGAGAGAGAGAGAGAGAGAGAGAGAGAGAGAGAGAGAGAGTGTGTGTGTGTGTGTGTGTGTGTGTGTATGCACGCGTGCACGTGTGCATGTGCGTTTGCTATGTATTAGATCAGTATCCAAGAATTCTGACTGTACTTCCAGACTTTTGTTAAATCAAAGTGCTAAGCTGGGGAAGGGCAGGAAATCACATTCCTAAGAGACTCAGGTATTAAATAGAATCTGTTCCCAAGCTCCTAAGACAGTGCGAGATGAATAGTCCTTTCTTCCTGTTCACAAATCAAATCGTTTTTTGTTTTAAATAAAACTACTGCTTTCAATGTCCAAGATCATTTCCTTTCTTAGTTTATCTGCCACCACTGCCTCCCAGGAGTTCATTTATTTTTCATTTAAGGAATATTTATAGGGCACCAATAAATGTGTCATGCACCTATTGTTGTGTCAAAAATCATGCTAGATCCAGGTCATTGCCTGTATAGGGTATACTCACAATAGGTAGCAATAATAGCAAATTATGCATTATGACAAATGTTTTTATTGAAGTATAAACAGGGTATATGGGAGCACAGGAGTGGGATACTTACATGAGAAGCAAGGGGAATCGAAATGAACTTTCTAGGTTTGGTAATATTTCTACAGTGGTTTGGGTAATTAAAAATAGTTAGACATCACATTCCTATACACCAACAATAAATAAACAGAAACCCAGATAAAAAGCACAATCCCAGTCACAATAGCTACAGAAAAATAAAATACCTTGGCATCTTCCTAACCAGAGAAGTCAAAGACCTTTACGATGAAAGCTATAAAACACTGCTTAAAGAAATCAAAGATGACACAAACAAATGGAAAAATGTTCCATGCTCATGGATTGGAAGAATCAACATTGCTAAGATGTCCATTCTACCCGAGGCAACCTACAGATTTAATGCAATACCCATTAAATTACCAGTAGCATTCTTTTCAGAACTGGAAACGACAATACAGTAATTCATATGGAAACATAAACAACCATGAATCACCGAAACAATCATCAGGAAAAAAACCCCCAAAACCACAAAAAACAAAGCAGGAGGTATCACAGCCCCAGATTTTAAGCTTTATTACAAAACTACAATAATCAAAACAGCTTGGTATTGGTACAAGAACAGGCATATAGACCATTGGAATGAGATAAAGATTCCAGAGGCAAAACCTCAACCAACTCTTCTTCGACAAAGCCTCCACCATCAACTACTGGGGAGAGGAGAACCTATTCAGTAAATTGTGCTGAGAATACTAGCTGAGCACATGCAGAAGATTAAAATAAGACCCCCTATCTATCACCACACACACAAATCAACTGTAAATGGATCAAAGACCTAAACATAAAACTTCAAAGTATAAGAACCTTAGAAAATGCAGGAGACACCTTTATGGAAATTGGAACTGGCAACCAATTCCTGATCAAAACCCTAAGTACCCATACCATAAGAGATAAGATAGACAAGTGGGACCGCATCAAACTGACAAGCTTCTGCAAAGCCAAAGAAACCATTGAGAGAGCAGGGAGACAGCCCACAGACTGGGAAAAAAAATATTTGCCAACTGTATATCTGACAAAGGCCTAACTGACATCTAGGATCTACAAGGAATTCTAACGTGCCGAAAAGGAAAAAACAAACAGCTCCATTACAAAGTGGGTAAAAGACATGAATAGACACTTCTCAAAACAAGACATACGAGCAGCCAACAGATACATGAAAAAATGCTCAACCCCACTAGTCATCAAAGAAATGCAAAACAAAACCATGCTGAGATACCACCTAGCTCCAGTCAGGACAGCCATCATCAATAACTCAAAAAACAACAGATGCTGGAGAGGATGTGGCAAAAAGGGAACACTGCTACACTGTTGGTGGAAGTGTAAACTAATACAAGCTCTGTGGAAAACAGTTTGGCAATTTCTAAAAGATCTAAAAATCGACCTTCCATATGATCCCACAATCCCCCTACCGGGAATATACCCAGAGGGAACTCAAATCATTCTATGAAGAAGATACCTGCATATGCATGTTTATTGCAGCATTATTTACAATAGCAAAAACATGGAACCAACTGTGCTGCCCACTGAAAGAGGACTGGATTTTTAAAAATGGTAATATACATGATGGAATATTACACAGTCATAAAGAAGGACAAAATTATGAACTTCGCAGCAACTTGAATGGACTTAGAGTCTACAATACTGAATTATATATCACAGAAACAAAGAACCAAGTATCACATGTTCTCACTCATAAGTGGACCTTAAACAACTGTCGTAATACTATAAGAAAGGGATTGGCAGTAGTGGGAAACTGCCAGGGTCGGGGAGGGCATACCTCACCAACAAGGTTACCTGCATAATGAACATTTGTATACCTAACCCTGAATTGTACCCCACATATTAAAAATCAAAAATTAATTTTAAAAAAGCACTAAAATAATAGCTAGACAAAGGGGGTGCGTTTGTGTGTGCCCTTGCACATGTGTGTATGTGGTTTGTGTGTGGGAGTCCGTCCTCAGTGGAGGAGTGACAGCATATTTAGAAGGCACAGAGTCAAAAATGCAGATAACACATTGAAGTAATTTTATGTATGAGGATCCTTACATCCCACATCATAATAAACACAAAGAGGAACTCTAACTCATCAGTGTACACTCAGAACTTGGCACACCTTAGGGACTCTGTAAATATGTGTGGAACAAATCAATGGCCTCAAGTATTAACTTAATAAGTTTGAACCCCTCTCCTCAATGATAGTGAGATATTAACAGTTGTAGTTGGGCTTCACTATAGTTTTTGTGATTTTTCTGTCTGCCATACAACAGCTGTTCTCATTCATTTTCTGTCCTTCCCATTAAGTCACCTGTTCTTGCTTTGCCAGGTTTATCCTTCAACTCCGTTCATGCTGGTGATATAAAACATTTGTGTCAAATGCGGTCATGGTTCTAGGATTCTAAGATTCTCATATTGTCTTTCAGCTAATCCATTGTGACATACTTCCAATATGAGGTGCATACGAGGGAGGACTCCCAAAAATCTGGAATTATCTTTCGGAGGGCAGGTCCCTTGTAGTGCAGACTTCCTCTGATAGATAAATGTTCTAGAAACCCTTTAGCATCAGTGTACCAGTGAGCGTTGTTGGAAGAGGCTGCATTTGACTTCAGTGAATTTTTTCATCTGAAGACTTTTTTTGTCCATTTCTTGATGGGTGATTTGCAAGTGCACTTGCCCACACCATGCTGGATGTTTAGAAGTTTGTGATCAAAACCTGACTCCCATGCTCCACCATCCCTATTCCCCTATCATCTCTGAGTGACTTTTAAAAATTTCCCCCTTGAAAAAAGACCTCAAAGAGAAATATTTTGCCAATGTGGAAAAGGTAAACAAAAAACGGCAGAAGCACTAAAAAGCATCAAAGTTGATGAGTTAAAAAACTGTTTTGAGTAGTGGAAAAAGTATCTCAATAGTCTTTGAAGGTGACTGAAGTTTAAACATGTAATAAATTCTGTAATTTTGGGGATTCCTCCCCTGTGTGTGTGTGTGTGTGTGTGTGTGTGTGTGTGTGTGTATTTTTTTCCTTGGTAAAAACCAAGAATTTAAAATAATACATACTATTTTTTTTTTCCTTTTTTTAAGTTGATCTTTCACTTTGTCACCCAAGCTGGAATGCAGTGGCACCATAATGGCTCACTGTAGCTTCAACCTCCTGGGCTCAGGTGACCCTTCTACCTCAGCCTCCCAAGTAGCTGGTAATAACAGGCATGTACCAGCATGCCAGACTAATTTATTTAATTTTTTTTTGTAGAAACAAGGTCTCACTATGTTGCTCAGGCTGGTCTCAAACTCCTGGCTTTAAGCAATCCTTCTATCTCGACCTTCCAAAGTGCTGGAATTGCAAGCGTGAGCTACTGTGCCCAGCCTAAAACAATATATGTCTTTTTATGTCAAGGTGTTTTAACACTTACAAATGTGCAAATGGATATATAATATCAAGTTAAATTGTTAAGTCATAGCATTACAACTGGTTTAATGTTTATCATAAGAAAAGTTCTTTCCTTCTTCATAATTAAGTCATTAACTAGGAAATCTATGTTAAGTCCCATAAGCAGAACTTGAACATGTAAAGACTTTGATTTACCAAAAACTGACAGCAGATTTTGACTTAAAAACAGCAAAATTAGTAAAAAAAAAAAAAAATATATATATATTTTTAGTGAGTTGGAGAAAATGTGAGTTTCAAAGTATTAATTTAATAATTTTGATAATTTAATAATTTAAAATCATTAGTTTAAAATACACCACATTCCAACTGAAATGAGTTTAAAATATTTTTTAATTCTTTGACAGATCAGGTTATTTTAGTAGCCTGTTTTTGAACTCACAGTGGTTTGATTTTTTTGTTTCTTTGCAGATATTTTCCTGGACTAACGACCTTTCTCACCACAAGCACCACTATCTTCCTTCTCTCCAAACTCAATTCAGGTCATTTCTTTGGGAGTTTTGTCTGGCTAACCTCATCTAATAGTGAGTGCGGGTCCACAGTATGTGTCTGCCAGCCCTTACCCACGTGGCTTCTGGTTTGTCTTTTGAGTTTTTCTCATGGATTTTTATTAATATAATCAATGTCCTGCCCCCTGACTTTTTTTTGCATTTATTATGTTCAAGACTTTTTGTATATAAGAGACAAAAAGCCATTCAGGCTTCCTAGTAACAAGAGAGCTTGTTGAAAGGACACTAGAGCATCTTTGAAAACTTTGGAGGCAGGAAAAAGTCCAACTAGGCCATGAGAGGCCCTGGGATTGCAAACTCGGTACCTGGGGGCACTCTTTTCTCTCACTGAGTTACTGGCCTTCTGACCCTAATTCTCTCATCTGCTGATTGGGTTTTTCATGTTTACCACCTTCCTCATGGCTGCTCTGTTCCCTCTCCCTTCTGCTTGGACGTAGCTTTTGTTTGAACAGGTCCAGCCTTGACTTTGGTTCTATATCTGTCCATAGAACCCACCACCCCAACCAATATTTCTCTCACTCTCTTGATTGCTAGTCCTAAATCTATAGTCCCAGATCAGAGCATTCGGTTTGCTGAATTACGATGGATTCTCCACAGGGCGACAGTTCTTCTATCAGATGAGGTGATAGGTGTCACTTGACACAACAGGATGGACTCTCTGAAAATAGGTTGTGGGACACAGGCAATGAATGGCATTTCAAGGTCAGCATTATCCCATAGCACCTAGTCATTGTTCTTGACTTCTTCAACATAGCTACCTGAGGGGCTGGACTAGACTGACTGCAGTGAATCAGGACTTCTGAATTCCAGTTGTATTCGCAATCTCACACCCTTCCTTAGTTGCAAATACTTCTTTTTTCTTTCTAAATATCTTATTTTTCCAGGCAGTTTCTGTGCTGGGGTGGGAACTGAGCAATGATAGTTTTGCTTCCATTGTATTGATAAAGTCCTCCGTAATTATACTGCTCTGGTCACTCAGGTAGACCCAAGGTTCAAAGCCTGGCTTCTCTGGCTGCCAAACCATTGTCCTTCTACCCAAGCCCTCTGCTTTGCCATAGCTCACATTTATTAAAACAAAACAAAACAAATAAAAAACCCAACTCTAGGTATGAGAAGTAACCGTCAAGCATTTTCAACACACCAAATTATACTATTTAATTCAGTTGGGAGAGAACCTCAGAAAAAACTTATTTCAAATTTATAAAAGGATCAGGGAAATTTGTCTTGTTTTGTTTTTCATTGACAGAGCTTCTAACATAGGCAGGAGTTTTAGCCTCAGATATTAGTGTAAGGAAATTCAAAAATAATGTTCATTTTAGTTTTGTTTGTCTTCAAAATGTACCTTGGCATCTTGCCATCATCACAGGGAACATATAAAACAGCTTGAAAGTCTGTCTTTTTCCAAGCCTGGCCTATCTGTTTTTCAAGCTCTAGAGTAACCAGGGGTTTTTAAAAAATTTCCCCATTAATATATAGCTAGATATGATAATCCCAAATTGTGGTTTGCTAATTTTAGAGATGTAACAGAAATTAAGTGACGATATGGAGACTACAATTTCAGTTTGGGCTCTGTTTCTAAATAACCATGTGACCTTAAGGAAACCCTGTCTACTTCTTGAGCCTCGATATCTTCACCCATGAAAGGAAGAATCAGGCTTCAGTACCTAAGAAGAGTATCGTGAAGATAAAATAAAATAATGTATGGGAAACCGCTTTGTACACTGAAAGGTAATATAGAACTGTAAGTAGATATTATGATTTATTTTACGAGCCAGTAGAAATCAAAGCCCTGGTTTTGTTGCCAGGAGGATTTTCCTTGCAGATCTAATTCTTAAAGCTTGGCTTTGTCTAGTTAATGAGTACTTTCCAAATAAAGATCCCTTTGACTGCTTTGATTTTTGTGAACTTCCTTTTACTCGGATTCAAAGTCACATGGGAAGGTGCTCTTGTAAAGCCATTGTTTAATTTAGACTTTTCATACTGCGTGTATGTCCGGCTATTCTCTGATTTCAGTCTCCAAGGAGACTTTGAGGGCAGACCTTCCTTCTTTCCCTTACATATAGTTTGGCAGCAAATGAGATGTTTTCAATAGGGATGAAAAAAATTCTCAGTATGTAACCTGTCACCTCAAGGAAGAAGCATATCCTGTTCTAAAGGAGTTGCCTCAAAGCCGGCCTGGGGACCATACTGGTGTTTTTACTTGTGACTCAGGCAGTCGCCTGGGATGAAATTTTAAGGAGGGAGTTACATGATATTGTGTAATAACAATGTGAGAAACCACCATACAAAGCCCTTTATTTTAGTAACCTAGTCTTCTCATCAAGACTTTCAATTCTGTTCAGTTGTTTTGAAGTTCTACGCCTAAAACTTTTCATGTCAATATCCAGGGAAAGAGCAAAAATGACATTTTTAGATTTAAATTTGATTTAATTGTAGATTTGAAGGGTACAAAGTGCATACTTGTTACTTGGATATATTGCATAGTGGTGGGAACTGGGCTTTAGTTGACCCAGTCCCCAGATGGTAAACATAGTCAATAGGTTACTACTGGTTCCTAATCCCCCTGTCAGTCTCCCTCCTTTTAGTGTCCCTCGTGTCTATTGTTTCCATCTTCACGATCATTTCGCTCCCACATATAAGTGAGAACATGCAGTGCTTGGTTTTCTGTTTCTGAGTCAGTTCGTTTAGGATGATGATCTCCAGCTCCATCCATGTTGCTGCAAAGGGCATGAGTTCATTCTTTTTTAAGACTGTGGACTTCTATGTTCACTGCAGCTCTATTCACAATAACAAAATAATGAAATCAACCTAAATGCTCATCAATGATTTACTGGATACAAATGATATTTATTTATTTTAAAAATTGAGTGGGAGGCTCACTCTGTCGCTCAGGCTGGATTGCTATGGCACACTCACAGCCACCCCAGCGTCGATCTGCTGGGCTCCGGTGATCCTTCTGCCTCAGCTGTCCAAGTAGCTGGAACTACAGGTGCGCACTACCATACCTGGCTAATTTTTGATTTATTGTGGGGAAGAGGTCTTGAGAAGTTGCCCGGGCTGGTCTCAAACCCTCAGGCTCAAGCAACCCACTCGCCTCATCCTCCCAAGGGCTGGGATTATAGGCTGAGCCACCGAGCTCTGCCACAAATGATATTTAAGAGATCATTAGGTGTGAACAGATATGCTCTTAATTTTAATCTTATATGTAAAGATGTCAAGACAATGGATACTTGACTTGCTATCTTAAAGTTACTTGATGTGGCTCAGATGGAGATAGTTGTTCCAAGTTTTTGTGTTAAATATCATTTGTTAATTATGTTCTAATCTTGTTCTTCTTGAGCTTTTGGCACTTACTTGTGGTATCCAGGGACTAGAACTAGATAAAACTTTAAAGAGACGATGGGACTTTTATAATCATAATTTAGTTGTCACTATCTGGTTCACTGTGGAAAAATGGAAGAACTCAAAGCAACCTCCTATCTCCTGTCTCTGACATTTTGTATTGTGTTTTTTTATCAAACTCTGGGATAATGGTTTCCATTCAGGAATCCCAGCAGAGTGCCACAATATCAGGTCAATAATTAGAACTTCCAAGGTGTTCTATCCATTTCTGTGTTATCCTTTCCCCTTCCTCTCAGTCTGTTCCTTGGAACTGAATTTAAAGTGTCAGGCCATAAAATAGACGGATTTTCTACAGTGGTAATGTGGTCTGGTTGTCAGCCACTTCCTGAAACCCACAGGTAGGTGGTAGTAAATATAGGAGTAGATAATCTTATAACTCATTGTTTCATTTTTCTGCTCCTCTAACAGTGACTTTCTTATGAGTTATAGAAGAAAGTGAAAATTAGCTGCTACCTAAAAAATATCAAATTTGGTACCCCAAGTCAAGAAATCTTAGCATTCTAATAGCAACAGAAGCAAGATTTTATGTTTTTTCACTTTAACTCTGAGTTTTCATTAGGATTACATTTCTTTATCATTAAGATGCCCAGCTGGCCAGGTGCGGTGGCTCACGCTTGACATCCCAGCACTTTGGGAGGCAGAGTCAAGAGGATTGTCTGAACCCAGGGATTTGAGACCAGCCTGGGCAACTTGGTGAGACCTCATCTCTACAATAAATAAAAAATAAATTAGCTGGGCATGGTGGTGCACACCTGTAGTTCCAGCTACTTGGAAGGCTGAGGTGGAAGTATTGCCTGAGCTCAGCAGGTTGAGGCTATAGTGACCGTGAGCATGCTGCTGTACTCAGCCTGAGTGACAGAGACACCAACTCAAAAAAAAAAAAAAAAAATCCCTGGCTGATGGCCTATATGCTATAATGTGAATGTGACTGCCCACTATTCAAACTTTCCATGCAGCCAATTCCTTGAAAGATCTGTTGCAAGAATCTCCAGGATTGTCCAGGCAGCATCTCACGTGAGCACAAGAACACATACAGTCAATAACAAACACCTTGGCTGTCACATGAAAATATTCGGAGACCAAATGACCTGTCATCAGGCAAGCTATAGACAGGGCTCTTTGAGTGTCAGGTTGGCTAAGTTTTTTTCAAATTGTAAAAGTCTATAATTAGAAAATAGGAAAGTTCAAGAAATGTTTAGGAAATAATGTTAGTGGTTTGGCTAGTGTGGAGGTTTTTTAATATAGAAAAGTGGAGGATGGATTGATTTTTCATTATTAATGCTTCATCATCCCTAAAGTAGGTGCTATCCTAATCTCTGGATATATCGATGCTGATGCTTTTTTAAAAAAGTTTTATTATAATGTACAGAGTTGGGATCTTGCTATGTATCACAGGCTGATCTCAAACTCCTGTCCTCAAGTGATCTTCCCTCCTCAGCCTCTCAAAATGCTGGGATTAAAGGTAAGAGCCACCACTCCAAACCACTAATTATATAAACACACACACACACACACACACACACACACACACACACACACACACACATACATTATATATGTAATTTTAAATTTTAGATTCAGGGAGCACAAATATTTATTACATGAACATATTGTATAGTGGTAGGGATTGAGTGTCAGGGGGCCCATTCCCCAGATAGTGAACATTGTTCCCCATAGGTAGTTTCTGAACTCAAGCCCTGCTCACCCCTCCCCTTATCAGAGCCCCCAGTGTCTGTTACTTCCATCCTTGCTAGCCACCAATTCTTACAAAACGTTTGCAAAATGTGTATGAAAATGCAGAGTGATACTGCAGTGGGGAGCTTCACAGACAGACCTTTTGAGCTTGCATCTGCCACTTGCTAGCTGAGTAACTTTGGGCAAGTTAGCTTAGCATTGCGAGCCTTAGTTTCCTGATCTAGAGAATGGTTGTAACAATATTTATGTCATGGGGTTGTAAGGATTAGAGAATAGAGCATGTGAACGTTAACCGAATAAAGCAGTTTTCACACTGCCTGGCCCATGGTGGACATTATGTATCAGCATCATTACCTCTCACCTGAATGGTGAAAATAACAAATAACCAACCTCCTTCTGGGTTTCCTGCTAGGGCTCCAGCTCTGCTTCATTCATTCTCAACACAGTGCCAGAACCACCCTGTTATAACATCCTTCGGATCTGCTGGAAACCCTTCCATCGCTCCCCATTTCACACTGAGTAAAAGCCTCAGAATGGCCAGTGTGTTTCAGCCTTGTTTCCTTTTCTCTGACTCTATCTGCAGTGTCATGCTGGCCTTCCCTAAGACATTCCAGGCAGTTCTCTTCCCCCCAATCCCACGCTCCCAACCCCCGTTCCCCTGATACCTGATACGTTTTATCTGCCTTCTCTGTTCTGTTTTCTACTAAACATTCATCACCAACTAATCCTCTGTATATTTTACTTGTGTAAGTGTTTATGGTTTGTCTCACCTGAGCAGAAGGCAAGCTCTAATGGGAGGAGAATTTCTTCTTGTCTGTTTCTTCTTGTTTACAACTGTAGCCTTACTGCCTAGAACTGAACCTGGCACCCAGAATCCAACACATATTCGTTCTATTAGGTTTTCAAGATTACATATTTACAGTGTACAACAGGATGTTTTGATACATATGTATGTTGATCTACTCATAGATCATTGATTACTACAGTCAGACAAGTAAACTCACTCATAATCTCATGCTGTTACCTTTTCTGAACAAAGGGGAACCATGATTAGTACACTGATGGGATCTCTTATATTAGTATATGCATGTGATTGTTGATCCATTCAACAAACATTTATTAAATTCATAATAGGAACCAGTATTACCCTATTACCCTAGTTGTTAGAGACAGAACCAGCAACCTGATAGACACAGTCCTGCCCTCTGATTGTCTTAATGTTGTAGGAATTGCAGAGTAAATATCCCCAATTGTTGAAAGACGAAAGTTTTTTTCATATTTAAGTACTTACTTTAGCACGTTTGAAACCTCTAAATGTTATATTCTATAGCTAAAAAAATTATTTTATTTATCATTGTTATTTTCAAAAAGTATTTAAAGCAGAATTAGAAAATTATATTCCATTTTTTTAACCTAGGAAAGAAAAGGGTCCTAAAAGCCTTTCCAGTGATTGAATCCTATGTCTTAAATATTTTTTCCCATTTTAGTGATTAACATATCCCATTTAAAATAATTACATGATAGTTTTTAGATATACTACAATCCATAATGACTTACCAAAATGTTACTTGAGTTTCTACCTAATTTTAATTTCATATTTAATCCCATGATAATTTGACCTAGGTCTCTTCACAAAACATCATCTTAGAGTTTGCAATTTTGTTAACCTCTTGTGCTTAAAAAGGATTATTGAAAACTTCCTACTAATTATTCTGAGATCTTGCTCAGATTTAAAAAGTTATTACCAGACTCAATTTTAATATTTTTTCTTCTCTGATTATAAGAGAGTAAGCTATTAAGGTTTATTCAGTCAGGTAGGTAAGTCAGTATTATGTAACTTTAAAAAAATGATACTTATTTCATCTTTTTATTTAAATAAAAATAAGCAAAATACACTTTCAGTTTCTTTGTAGTTTTGATTTTAAAAATAAACACTCTGCTAGTCTGCTGTGAAGTAAGATTTACATGACACCTTCATGGTATTTTTGCTGTGAAGGTATTGCATCAAATTGCATTGGCCACACTGAATTTACCATGTTAAACGCAGGTAAGACAAGCTTAACCCAAGCACAGGAAGCCAAAATAGCTCAGAATAATCAAGTGGAAGACTTGAAATACTCCCTTTCTAATCACAAGAGGTTAATGAAATTGTAAACCCCAAGATAATGTTACTTTGTGAAGAGACCTGGGTCAAATTATCAGGGGTAATTCTCAAATGGAATTAAAATTAGGTAGAAGGAAGTTCCAGTTGATTGAGATCTGGCCAATCTCAGAGCTATAATGATCAGATGTTTCCCATTTTCTAGGGTTATATTTGGTCCTTGCATGGGTATAATTGAAATTAAGAGCTAATTTTGGGGAACGTATGGTAGGTATGTGGCAACTTCTGCCTATTTTTTTTTTTTTTTAACAAGGACTGCATTAAAGTGGGAGGCTACATGCACCAAAGACTAGTGAACAGGAAAGGAATGAAAGGTCTAATTTGTTAAAAATAAATTACAATAATAAAATGGAGAATACAACATTTAAAATGATAAATAAAAAAATTTTAATAGGTAAATCACAAAAACAGAAAACTGGATCAGAAAAATTTTATTTGGTTCCAAGATTTAGTCTGTATTTAAATTTTATTTTATTTTATTTTATTCTTATAGAAACACAGATATAAAAAAACAGACAATTCTCTCAAGGGATATTATAGAAATTGTCACTCCAAAATAAAAATGCCACAAAGAAGCAATTCTTTCTGCTTAGGATATTGTCAGATAGAAAAGAAATTTGAAAAGACCAAGAAAAGAAAAACTTTTCTCATGTTATCTTCTTGAAAAGATTCTCGACAACCTTAAAATAAGGTTCCTAAACTGATTTTTGATGTGAGGGGAAGGAACTCTAAAAACTCTGAAAAAGTCTAGATCCTTTTGTGACTAGCTAGTACTTTTGTTTTCAATAGCCCTCCTCGTACTTCCAATGTATTCTTTTTTTTTTTTTTTGAGTTGGAGTCTCACTCTGTCGCCCAGGCTGGAGTGCAGTGGCCGCCCCTGGCCACCGCAGCCTCGACCTGCTGTGCCCGGGAGATCCTTCCGCCTCAGCCTTCCAAGTAGCTGGAATTACAGGCGGGCGCTACCACGCCTGGTTCATTTTTTGATTCATTGTAGAAATGAGGTCTCACCAAGTTGCCCAGGCGGGTCTCAAACCCGCGGGCTCAGGCAATCCACTCACCTCCCAAGGCGCGGGATTACAGGCTGAGCTGCCAATGTAGTCTAACAAGCATTCCCTAGTACTTCGTGTGTGCTGGGTTCTGGGAACAGATGATTCTGGTGCCCTGATCCTGGTCCCAGGAATTCACTCGTGGTTTAGTGGGAGAGAGTCATGGCATATACAAGGAGGAAGCTAAAACGTACTGACCACTAAACTATCTGCTAGAACTTGGGCTAGGGCATTTACATGGCTCATTACTTCTAATCATTGTGGAAAAATTATGAGGTAGATATTATATTGAATGGCCATTTACCACTTATGAACTTGAGTGTTAACCTGTCAATGGGGAGCTGGAATTCTAAGTCGGTTGCTTCCAAAACTCCGATTCTTTCTACTCTAGGATGTTGAAATGTATATATAAACACCTCTTGTTTATATATACATACATATAAATACACAAATGTAAATACACACATATATACATACACACAGGCGCACACACACAGACACACACTCATATATATAAACAGAAACATACAAACAAATATGCATACAAGTCATACCTACATACATATGGGACATTTTTAAAGTTTTTAATTTTAAATATGTGGGGTATAATTCAGGGTTAGGAATACAAATGTTCATTATGTGGGTACCCTTGCTGATGAGGTGTGCCTCCGCCCCTGGCAGTTTCCCACTATGCCAATCCCTTTCTTATAGTATTACAACAGTTGTTCAAGGTCTGCTTATGAGTGAGAACATGTGATACTTGATTCTTTGCTTCTGTGAAAGATCACTCAGTATTATAGTCTCTAAGTCCATCCAAGTTGCTGCAAATTTCATAATTTTGTCCTTTTTATGGCTGTGTAATATTCCATCATGTATATATGCCACATTTTTTTAAATTCAGCCCTCTCTTGATGGGCAGCACAGTTAGTTCCATGTTTTTGCTATTGTGAATAATGCCATAAACATGTGTGTGCAGGTATCTTTTTCTTAAAGTGATTTGAGTTCCTCCAGGCACCTTCCCAGTAGGGGGATTGCAGGGTTGTATGGAAAGTTGATTTTCAGATTTTTTCGGAATCACCCCACTGTTTTCCTCAGAGCTTGTACTAGTTTACACTCCCACCAACAGTGTAGAAGTGTTCATATGGGACCTTTTGTTATTCAAATCAAATGTATGTTTGATATGTTGCATGAATTTATGGTAAACAGACTCTATATTTCACTTTCCTTTTTTTAATTTAGAAAGTTTTTTATTTTAAAGATGATTCAGAATCATCAATAATTCACCCTAATAATTCAGAATTAGTTATACAAATGTTCATTATGCCGTTACCCTTGTTGATGAGGTATTTCCCCTTTCCCCCAGCAGACTCCTACTACTGCCAATCCTGGCTCCCACCCCTCCCTCCAGTAGTTTCCTGCTACTGCCTATTCTTTTCTTATAGTATTATGATAATTGTTCAAGGTCTGCTTATGAGTGAGAACATGTGATACTCTGGTTCTGTGATAGATCACTCGGTATCATTGACTCTAAGTTCATCCAGGTTGCTGTGACGTTCATAATTTTTTCCTTATTTATGGCTGAATAATATTCCATCATGTATATGTACCACATTTTTAAAAGTCTAGTCCTCTTTTGATGGGCAGCACGGCTGGTTCCATGTTTTTGCTATTGTGAACAATGTTACAATAAAAATGCATGTGCAGGTATCTTTTTCATAGAATGATTTGAGTTCCTCCGGGTAAATTCCCAGTAGGGGGACTGCAGGGTCATATGGAAGGTCAATTTTTATATATTTTAGGAATTGCCAGACTGTTTTCCACAGAGATTGTAATAGTTTACACTACCACCAACAGTGTAGATGTGTTCCCTTTTCCCTGCTTCCTCTCCAGCATATGATGTTTTTGGAGTTATTGATGATGACTATCTTGACTAGAGCTAGGTAGTAACTCATTGTGCTTTTAATTTGCATTTCTTTGATGACTGGTGAGACTGAGCACTTTTTTCATGCATCTGTTGGTTGCTCATATGTTTTCTTCTGAGAAATCTGTTCATATCTTTTGCATACTTTGTAATGGGGCTGTTTGTTTTTTCCTTTATGGTATGTTTGAGTTCCTTGTAGATCCTAGATGTTAGGGCTTTGTAAGATATACAGCTGGCAAATATGTTTTCTCAGTCTGTGGGCTGTCTCCCTGCCCTCTTGATGGTTTCTTTGGCTTGGCAGAAGCTTGTCAGTTTGATGAGGTCCCACTTATGTATCTTATCTCTTATAGCATGGGTACTTGGGGTTTTGATCAGGAATTGGTGACCAGTTAGTATCCATAAAGACGTCTCCTATATTTCTCCTATAGTTTGAGTTTTATGTTTAGGTCTTTGACCCCAAAAGAGTTGATTTTTGTGTATGGTGATAGGTAGGGGTCTTATTTTAATCTTCTGCATGTGATCAGCTAGGATTCTCAGGACCATTTACTGAATAGGATCTCCTCTCCCCAGTGGTTGGTGGTGGAGGCTTTGTCGAAGATGAGTTGGTTGAGAAATTGAGGTTTTGCTTCTGGACTCTCTATCCTGTTCCACTGGTCTATATGCCTGATCTTGTACCAACTCCAGGCTGTTTTGATTATTGTAGCTTTATGATGTAGTTGTAGCTTTATGATGTAGTATTGTAGCTTTATGATGTAGCTTTATCACACTGGAAATGTGATACCTCCCACTTTTTTTTTTGAGGATTGTTTTGGTGATTCGTGGTCATTTTTGTTTCCATATCAATTCCTTTATTGTCATTTCCAGGTCTGAGAAGAATGCTACTGGTAATTTAATGGGTATTGCATGAAATCTTTAGATTGCCTTGGGTAGTAGGGACATCTTAACAATGTTGATTTTTTCATTCCATGAACAGGGGATCTTTTTCCATTTGTTTGTGTCATCTTTGATTTTTTGAGCAGTGTTTTGTAGTTTTCATTGTAAAGGTCTTTGACTTCTCCGGTTAGGAAGATGCCAAGGTATTTCTTTTTTTTTTTGTGGTATTGTGCTTTTTATTTGGGTTTCTGTTTGTTTATTTTTGGTGTATAGAAATACAACTGTCTTTTGCACATTTGTTTTCTATCCTGAGACTGCCAAATTTCTTTGCAGTGCAAGGAGGTTTTTTGACAGATTCTCTTGGGTTTTTGAGGTATAGAATCATGTTGTCTGCAAAGAGGGATAACGTGACTTCCTCTTTTCCTATTTTGATACCCCTTATCCCCTTCTTTTGTCTCATTGCTCTAGCTAGGACTTCCAAAACTATGGTGAAAAGGAGAAGTGAGAGTGGGCATCCTTGTCTTGTTATGGTATTCAGGGGAAATAGTTCCAATTTCTGTCTGTTTAGCAGTATGCTAACTGTGGGTTTCTCTTAAATGGTTCTTACTATTTTGAGGTATGTTCCATCTATGCCTAGATGTTTGAGGATTTTTGTCAAGAAGTGGTGCTGGATTTTATGAAAAGTTTTTCCTGCATCTAATGACATATTCATGTGATTTTTGTTTTTATGTCTGTTGATGTTTTAATTATATTTATGATCTTATGAATATTGAATCAGTCCTGCATCCTGGGGGTTACACCTACTTGGTTGTGATGGATGATTTTTGAGATGTGTTGTTGGATCTGGTTTGCTAGGTTCTTGTTGAGAATTTTAGCATCTATGTTCATCAAGGATATTGGCCTGTAGTTCTCTTTCTTTGTTGGATCTTTACCTGGTTTGGGTATCAATGTGATGTTAGCTTCATAAAATGATTTGGGAAGAGTTCCATCTTTCTCAATTGCCTGGGATACTTTCAATAGGATTAGTGTCAGTTCCTCCTTGTATGTTTTGTAGAATTCTGCTGGAAAGTCATCTGGTCTGGGACTTTTTTTTTGTGGGTAGTTTTCTTATGACATAGGCAATTTCCTGGATTGTTATTGGTCTATTAGGGACTCGATTTCTTCTTGCTTCAACCTGGGGAGGTTGTGTGATGTCAGAAATTCCCCCATTTCCTTTAGGTTTTCAAGTTTGCTTCCATACAAGTGTACATAGTAGTCTCTGATAATCTTTTGTATTTCTTCGGGGTCAGTTGTGACTTGATTATTTACATTTCTGATGGTGCTTATTTGGGCCTTTTCTCTCTTTTTCTTGGCCAGTCTAGCTAGGGGTCCATCAATCTAGTTTATCCTTTCAAAGAAACAGCTTTTTATTTTGTTGATTATTTTGTATTATCTTTTTGTCTTCTATGTTCTGAATTTGAGTTTTTATTTTGGTGATCTGGATTCTTCTGCTAAATTTAGGGTTTTGGTGGTCTTGCTTTTCCAACTTCCTTAGGTGATTTGTTAAGTTGTTAACTTGTGATCTTTCCATTTTCTTCATGTGTTTTCGTAGAGATATGAATTCCCCTCTTAGTACTGTTTTCATGGCATCCCAGAGGTTTTGGTAAGATGTTTCTTCACTTTCATTTATTTCCAGGTATCTTTTAATCTCTGTTTGATTTCCATGTTGACCCAAGAGTTGTTTAGCATTATGTTGTTTAGTGTCCATGTCTTTGTGGGTTTTGGGGGAACTTTGTTCATTTTGATATTTATTTTTATTCCACTGTGATCTGAGAAGATGTATGACAGGATTTCATTCTTGTGGAATTTTTTTGTGCTTGATTTATGGCCAAGGATATGGGCAATGTTAGAGAACATTCCACGTGTGATGAGTAGAATGTATATTCCATGGTTGTTGGGTGGATTGTTCTATAGGTATCAGTTAAGTACATTTGGTCAAGCATCATGTTGAGGTTCCGGATACCTTGTTGATTTTTTATCTTCATGATCTGTCTAGAGTTGTGAGTGGGGTATTTAAGTCCCCAGCTATGATAGTGTTAGAATCAACATCTTTTTTAAGTTTACCTAGAAGCCGCTTTATGAAAGTTAGTGCTCCTATGTTGGGTGCATAAATGTTAGGATGGATATTTCATGTTGGTGAATTGAATCTTTTATCATTTTGTAGTGACCTTCCATATCTTTTTAAATTTTTGATAGCTTAAAGAGTATTTTATCTGTTATTAGCCATGACCCCTGCTTTCTTTTGTGTACCATTCGCCTGAAATTTTGTTTCCCATCCTCTTACTTTGAGTCTGTGAGTGTCCTATCTGGTGAGATGAGTCTCTTGGACAAAATATATTGTTGCCTCATGACATTTTATCCATTTTGCCATTCTATGTATTTTCAGTGGTGCATTTTGTCCATTTACATTCAAGCTAATTATTGAGATGTGAGAGTTGATCCCTGTCATGAGATTCTTATAAAGTTTGTTGTTGCTGTTGTTTGTTGTCTTTCCTTAGATCTTAGGGTTGATTCATGTGTGTTTTCAATCTTTATCCTGCATTCTTGGGAAGGATGTTGTCATTCTTTTTTTCCTTTCTTCTGTATAATACTTTCTTAATGTTTTTTGTAGAGCTGGTTTGGAGGTAGCATAAACTCTTAGGGATTGAATGTTTGGGAAGGATTTTAATTCTCCATTACTGTTGAACCTTAGCTTTGCTGGGTAGGTAATTCTTGGTTGAAATTGCTTATCTTTGAGAACTTTGACAATTCGACTCCAAGTTCTCCTAGCCTGAAGTGTTTCTGTAGATAAGTCTGTTGCTATTCTAATTGGTCTTCCCGGAGAGGTAGTCTGACCTTTTTCTTTTGCTGCCTTTAGGATTGTTTCTTTTATAACTACTTTGTGTAAGTGAATTACTATGTGCCTAGGAGTTGGTCTTCTTATTTGTTGTCTTTCAGGGGTTCTCTGAATTTCTTGTGTTTGAATGGTTGCATCACTGATGAGATGAGGGAAGTTTTCTTGTATAATTTCATGGAATGTTTTTTCCAGGGTGGTCTCTGTCTCTCTATCTGCCTAAGGAATTCCAATTAATCTTAGGTTCAACCTTTTGAAATAATCGCTCATCTCTCGAAGGTTTTGTTCTGTTTTTTTAAGCTTCTTTTCTATGTTTTTAACAATTTGGGTCAGTTCCATATTTTGTTCCTCAAGCTCTGAGATTCTTTCCTCTGCTTGGTCAATTCTGCTTTCCATGCTTACCAGTTTGCTATATACTTCATTCACTGTATTCTTTATTGCTGCTGTCTCAGTTATTAACTCTTTCATTCTTTCCTCTTATCTTTCCTCAATTCTATTTATTCTCTCTATTAATGTCTTGATATCTGTGTTTGTGATTTGAGACCAGTCATTTTGGGGGCTCTTCATTGTTTGCATTCTGACGTTTGTATTCTCAGTGGCTGACCTCCTAGGGTTCTATGTGAGACCCACATTCTTCCTTTTGGTTTTCTTTATTTGTGCAGATTTCCCCCCCTCTCTTTTTTTTAACCTCTTTTTAAATTCTGTTGTTCAGGGATGAGGGATAGCTTTTACTTCTGTTTGCTCAATATCCTATTCTTCCTTATGTGGATCCTCTGGCTTTGTTCAATTCTGAAGCTGCACTGTGGGTGGGGGACTGTACTTTTTGCAGTTTTGAGATTTAATTGAGGGGGGACCTGTGATTCAGAAACTATCTGCAGATCCAAATATCTTCTGACTGATGTATGGACTCCTGGAACCCACTTCCCACTGCCTTACAATCTGTCCATGCAGTGGGGGTATGGGTTTATCCCCTGAAAGCAAAATAAGGTAAGGAAAAGAATGTAAAAAGGAAGGAGGGGGACAAGAGGAAAGTGGAGAGACAGAGAAGAAGAAGAGGGAAAAGAGACAGGTGTACCAACTAACAAATGAAGAGAGACACAAAGACAGAAAAGATAAAAACAACAAAAAATACAGACAATCATACAAACACACAAACCAGCCAAAAACTCCCATTGACGTATCTCCCTAAAAAATACCCATACACAAACAGGAAGTCTAAAAAAAAAAAGCAATGAAATAACAGAAACAAAGCAAGTATGAAAATATAGCCAAAAACAGAAAGAGAGAAGAGAAATAAAACTGAAACAAAAGAAAATAAAGCAAAAATCAAGCAGAACAAACAAATAAACAAAAAAACACACTCTAAGGCAATTCCTGTAACTTCAACTCCCTTTCAGCTCTGGTGTCCAGTCCTTCCCCTCTGCTCTCAGTGCAGGCTGATAGAGTTACTCTCAGTGTGGGTCAGATGCCCCATGGACTACTGTGGGAGGAGGGTGGATCAGATCTGGACTCACTGGCTTGTTGTTGCTGTGGTCAAGTCTTCAGATCTGATGTTTCTCTACCTGTTTAGCATGGGGGAGGGGTGTCTGTCTTTCTGAGTTTGATGAGATAACATCTAGGTCCCATGTTGGAGGCTTGGTGGAGCTGAGTGGGGCAATGCAGGTCTCTGCCTGGTCCGGGGACAGAGAAAATGGCCCCGGCTGGCATTTCCTCACCAGTGGTGGGGCTCCTCTCCAGTTCTCCCTTACCTGCTCTCTCCACAGATCTGGTTGCTCTGCTGTCTCAGGTGATGTTGTGGACTGGGCACCAGGTGATGAGGATCAACTGTATTTGTCAGTCTTTACACAGGAGAGTCCTGAGAACAACCGACGATCCTGCACACTGGCAGCTCCAATTTCAGGGTGGTTGGGGGTTGAAGTCACCTCCAGAGGAGAGCCCCAGGTGCATGAACCCAAGACAGACTTTCACTCATCCACTGGCACACACCCACTCACATAGGGAGTCTTTATGGACATTTGCTTTTGCTTAGACTCTCACAGTCTGACCTGTCCCCTTGCCATCTTTCTGGAAATTGTTTCACTTTCTTAAATGGGAAAAATAATGCATTCCAGTGAATCTCATTTCTCCACATGATGCTAATAATAGTTTTAAATACTTACATAATAATCTTTCATGGATTATTTGCATGCTGTGAAGCATTTACAGAACCTTCAGTCTAAGTGTTTAGTGATCAATGCACTCATTACTGTATATGTATACGTGGAATCCATGAATGTGCAGGATCAGATGTGAATTATAATTTCCTTCTGCAATGAGCATACCTTGTAATGTACAGAAACAATGAAGTCATGCTATGTAAAAGTTACATGGTGAATTCAAATAATACTTAAATTAAGAAAGTCAATTTGAAACTATTTACTAATTGAAGAGTTGCTTGAGGAAGGTAGATGATGACAGCAGAGGAGAAAACTTGACGTGGTTGTCACTGTTACTGTTTGGTGGTGACTGAAAGTGAAGGGACAAGGTGTGGTGTTGAGCGAGTAGGACAGAGAATGCCTGAGGCATATCTTTGTTCAGGACCCGGGAACTGGTGAACAGGCTTCTCTTCTTGGCATTTGAGACTGTGAATGACTGTGAATTATCACTGGAAGTCTCAGATGGAGCTATGGTGCAGAACAGCAAGTTCAAAATGGACATCTATTGGCATGGACAGTTCCTGATACCCTACAACTCTGCTGAGGAGGACGATGGTTTGGGATGTGATGCTCTTCATATGTCATGGGCACATTCACTAGCAAGAGAAACTATTTTGTTTGCATGTTCTAAAATTCCCTCCAAAGCTTTGATATTAAATATTCATGGCTTCTCTTCTTCCTCTCTCCCCATATAATAACTAATAATGAGCACTGACTCAGATGAGTTCCTTGGGTGTAAGCAGTGCGCTGGTGATGCTACCAGATTTTTAGCATTTTCCCTGTCTACTGAATCCAACTTCTTTAGCATGATCTAATATTTTGTTTTGTACCACTTCCTCAGAATCTTGCAAATCAGCAACAAATGGTCAAACTGGTTTCTTGTAAACTACGTTCCATATAACTGTGATTCTGTTTTCCAAGAGCCTTTTTGATACTGCATGGGATACATCTCATATAACCAACTCTCTTGGCCCCACCTCTCTCTTATGGACTACAACATTCTGCTTCAAGCCAACCAGCCACATGTCTTGATAAAACATCAGAACTTGAGAAACAGTATGCTGCAGGAAACTGTCTTTCCATTTGATGGGGACAGCTGATGAAACTCGGAAGTCCGCTGGGAGACAGAAGATGGGAAGGAACTGGAAAATAAGTTTCAGCTCTCTTCTTTCCAAGGGACTACTCCAAAGTGTCATTCTCTCTATGGCCTGTCCACAGCCTAGAGGATTCCTCTGTCTAGCAAGTGCATGTGTCTTCCTATAGCACATTTACACTACTGCTAGCATGGCGACACATCACATTGTATTGCTTCTGATCCTGGCTCACTTTCCTTTTCCTTCATTCATGCTGCCCTGCTAATGTATGTCCATTAAAAATTATTAACACTTGCTCTGTGCTTCCAACTTCGTTTTCTAGGTAATCCAGGCTAAAGTAGTTGTCAAAACACTTTCATAAATTCTCTATCAAAGTACTGTCATTTGCTTCATCCCGTTGCAAAAGATTTTGCTTGGTGAGATGGTGTGTTGATCCACAGGTGACAAAAGTGATACTGGAAGGTAAAAAAGTAATAATAAGGTATTATTACTATAATCAACAGCACTAAAAGAATGTCTGGGAGGACTATTATAAAAATAGTCTCATTTGCAACATTTTCCTTTTTTGTGTGTACTTTGATCAATGGTGACAGCTTGTTCCTCATGTAATCATCATTTCCTTCCTCACTCTTACTTTATGATTTGTGTGCAAAATACTTCATGTTGACATTTTTGTAAGGACTTTGGGTTTTTCAAAGGTATTAGCATCACATTGCCTTCATGGTATCTATCTAAAATTTTGTCTTTGGATATATTATGTCCTTCAACTTCTTTTTGTCTTTGTTTGAAATAAACATGACACTCATTTCCTAAATAGTTCAGGTTTATCACCATTATAAATTTGCCTATGCAATAAACTGTTTAATTGCATTATTGGTGGAAGCTGATTCGGCCATGATCTTTAAATTAAGCAGTGTTGCATACTCTTAAATTTTTGACCTATTGTGGACTTTTAAAAAAATGTTTTATGTAACTATAGTTAGTCATAATTGCATCGACTAGAGGAGGAGCAGAACTAACACAATTGAGCACACGTTATTTCCCATGTACCTTGCTGGGCATGTTTACTTTGTGTGACTTGAGTTTTACTAGAACCCTATGAAGCAGATAATATCCTCCTGTTTTGCATGCAGAAAAGTCACGTGAACAGTGAGGGGGCACAGATAAGACCTTACCTGGATCTAGAGCCTGTGCTCTTCCTATAATAATTTGCAGTCTTGGAAAACTTTGATATTTAGGATGGTAGGTAATAGCAATATATATATGTATATATATGTATATATTGAGTTCGAGTCTCATTCTGTCGCCCAGGTTGGAGTGCAATGGCATGCTCATGGCCACTGCAGCCTCAACCTGCTGGGCTCAGGCAATCCTTCCGCCTCAGGTTTCTAAGTAGCTGGAACTACAGGCGCATGCCACTATGCCTGGTTATTATTATTATTTTTTTAATAATGTAGACAAGGTCTCACAAGTTGCCCAGGCTGATCTCAAACTCCTGGACTCAGGCACTCCTCTCGTCTCCACCTCCCAAAATACTAGGATTACAGGCTTGAGCCACCGTGCCCGGTCTGGTAATGGCAATATTTTACATTTTTGTGGACTTGCTTTCCAATTCCATTTCTTCCCTGAGTCAGTTCCCTCCTTTATCTGATCCTTGAGGTTGTGCAATGCCTTCTTCTATTTTAACATGCTCAGTGGCAAATCATGGTGGCTATTAATCCATTTCACCAAGATATTTCTCTGGTTTTCAAAAAATAATGTAACATGGTGAAACTTTCTAATACTAACAACACTTAGAAAAACCATTGTGTGGTAACAGTGACCACATGCATGGCCAAGCTTCTGTTTTGATCTGTGTGTTCACATTTCTATATTTTTTCGGAAGTATGGCTATTCTAGATCTCTTAGCTTCATCTACTTTCTTTACAGGATTTTCCACTTAAAAAAAAAAGACACAAAACATTTTTCTTAAAAATGTGGGCAAGATGATAACAATAGATCTATACAAAGGAAACATGGAGAACTTGTTGAGACACATCCTCTGGCCTGCAATCCTGCACAGTTTGGACATTTTAACTTAGTGAATTTTGTATAAAAAATGTTTGTGATTTATTTGGACAAATATATGTGTAGTGAGAATTCAGAAAGCAAGTGATCCCTGTATGTGTGAGGTGCTCCACCAGTTCTATGAATAAATAGCTACGAATATAGAGAAGTAATCGATCTTGTCTGGCTGGGACATAGGAAGTAACATGGAGAAGGGGATCAGCAGTGGGCTGATATGCTTTGGGAGTCAGATGGAAGAAATTTCACAGAGGGGTTGACATTTGAGTCAGCATGGGAGAGTGGTAAGGCAAAATCCTGTTCTCTTTGGAGAAATTCCTGATTTCTCACCTAAGCCCAGAGGTTACTGTTCCTCCTCTGCCCACAAATAGTTCCCCCAATGCTTGGGACAATATAAGCTCAATATATTTGTTCAGCATTTACTGAGTACTTACTATGTGCCAGTCTCTATTCTAGGCACTAGGAAACAGCAGTGAACCAAACTAAAAAGTATCTGTCCTCATGATGCTTACTTTTCATTCAATTTGTTTTCATAAGAAAAATTATCCTAACATTAAAAAAGTATGGATTATAACAACAAGTCAGGGGATAAAAAAAATCAGGTAATGGCAAGACATGCAGAAAAATAAATCAGTGAAAGTTTAGAGAGGGGCTGGGAGTGTTAGATAGTTTGTCTCAGAGGGAACTTGTGAACAGAGGTGTGAATGAAGTGAGAGGGTGAGTTTCAAAGCTATGTAAGGAAGAAAATTCTATACAGAGGGTGCTGAAGTCCAAAGGCCGTGAGATGGGAATGTGGTGCATTGTAGAGCAGAAAGGAAGAACAGTGAGGTTGGAGAGCCAACTGGGCACCAGATCACACAGAGCTTTGTAGCCATGAATGAATGAATAAATTATAGGAAAGTGACATAGCACCAGAAAAGTCATGAAGGCAAGAAAGTATGACACTTTCTTGGAATTGCATGGCTACAGGAAAAAGTGCATTTTTTCCGCCAGAGGACAGAGTTCAAAATCTTTAGCCTAAGTTCATGGATCTTTTCAATTTCACCTTAACCAAGTGGAAGGAAATATTATTTTTTTAAAACTAGGCTGAGGTGAAATTGGGGAGGGCCATGAACCTTATGCTAAGGATTTTGAACTTGATACGCTAGGAAGATTTCTGAGCTGTGCTATGAGATTTATGTTTTAAAAAGTTATTAAGGATCTCTCATACATTATTGGTTTAACTATTCATTTTGGAGTATTATTGGCTCAATAATTTTGGAGTAATCTATTCATATAGATAATTTTGCAGTAATCTATCAAAATTTAAAATGTATATACAAGCATTTTACAGTAAATTCACTTCTAGAAAGTTACCTTAAAATATTTATGTATAAATGAACAGATATTTGTACAAGAATTGCCATTGCTTTGCTATTTGTAATAGAAAAAAAAGGAACTAAATTAAATGACCATTATGAGGGGACTGGTTAAATAATCAAGTTACTTCAAACAATGGACTACTATGCGACCATCAAAAGAAGTAAGACAGTTTTAAGTCTACTGATGTGGAAAAATGACCAGGACATATTGTTGATTGGAAAAATTATAAAAATACAGGCACAATATGACTCCACTCATGTAGGAAAAAACATGCATATCTGTGTTTTTATTTGCATTCATAATATATTTAAGAAGAGACAATGACCTTGATTACTTCTAGGGAATTGTGTTGGGCTTCCAATGGGGGGGTGAGCCTGGAGAGAAGGGAAACATTTTACACTCTATGCCATTAGGCTATACTTAAAAGTATTTATAGTGAACATCTACTACTTTTTGAAAAATCTTTTTAAAAAGAAGAATTTTAAAATGTTGTTTTATCCAAAGGAAAGCTGTTGTTGAAAAGTCTACTTGAAACATTAAAGTTTTTTTGGAAAAAAATATAGTTTTCATAAAGGATAAATTTAAAAATCTATCCATATAGGGTCACTTGAAATACCCATTTCCAATGAAATTAGTCTATCTAATTATATGCTCCTGTTCTAAGACAGTGAAAACATTGCTTTGGGGAACTTTCTAAAAACTTCGTGTAAACTGAAGTATAATTTAAATTACCTCATTGAATATCATAATTCTCTGTGAACTTCAGTACTAGTAATCCATGTTATGTTTTGGCCAAAATTAATGTAGTCTCTGATGATCAGACATTTTTTTTCATGTAAGGCTCATTTTAATGCAGGGGTTTCTAATCAATAGTCAATAATTCTGATGAATTTGTCCTCAGATAAAATTTAGAAAACAATATGTATAGCATACCAAAAAATATTTTGGAATTGGTTTTTGCAATAACATTTATGATATTATTAAAATTTTTAAACAATCAGGGACTAACAAAAGTACTCAGATAACAATTATTTTTTGTCTAGTCTCCTTGTATCTAGATTTAGAGTATTCTGAAGGTAAGGAGTGTGTGGTGTTCTCCACAGCTCCTAGCATGAGAAGGACTTGGCAACTAAGTGTGGTCCTCACAGAGGTTGAAATAGAGCTGTCTGAGATCTGTTTTTATTTATTTATTTTTTAGGTCAACAGCATGTGAACAGTGTGATATACTTAAAATGTTCAATCCTCTAATGTGTCTCTCTGCCTCACAAAAAATGACATATAGATATTTGTTGTGTGATTACAAGTTAAGGCAGTAAAAACAGATTCTGAGATTTGTCATAGAAAAGAGACTGATTTGCATCACCTGCCCCATGTAAATGATGCTTTTGTGGGTGCAGTCAGCATCTGTCTATTCCTGGTATCTCCAACTCTCTCTATTCCCCCACTGTCCTTACTCAATGAGTCTCTAAGTCCTATTTTTTTTTTTTTTTTGGAGTTGAGGTCTTACTCTGTCACCCAGGCTGGAGTGCAGTGACCTCATCATAGCTCACTGCAGCCTCAAACTACGGGGATCAGGTGATCCTCCCTTCTCAGCCTCCTAAGTAGTTGGGACTACAAGTATATGCCACCACATGTGATTCTTTTTTTTTTTTTGAGTTGGAGTCTCACTCTGTCACCCAGACTGGAGTGCAGTGGCTGCTCCTGGCCACTGCAGCCTCGACCTGCTGGGCTCTGGTATCCTTCTGCCTCAGCCTTCCAAGTAGCTAGAACTACAGGCGCGTGCTACCACACCCGGCTACTTTTTTTTTACTTATTGTAGAGATGAGGTCTCGCCTGCCCAGGTGGGTCTCGAACCCGCGGGCTCAGGC